>NW_026701443.1:0-52813 GCF_030435755.1 Ochotona princeps | reverse complement strand
GAGGTCTCGAGTCACATGTCTCCAGTGCCGAGGCACTTCAGACACATGGGACCCATACCTGGACATTGTGCTGGATATCCAGGCCGCCAAGGATGTGCAGGAAGCCTTGCGGCATTTGGTGAGCCCGGAAGAGCTGGACGGGGACAACGCCTATGATTGTGCTGCCTGCCTCAAGAAGACGCCTGCCTCCCGCACACTCACCTTGCACACGTGTGGGGATGTGCTCATCTTGGTCTTGAAACGCTTTTCTGACTTCACGCGTGACAAGATGGCGAAGCCCGTGCACTATCCTGACTGCTTGGACATGAGGCCTTACCTGTCTCGGCAGAATGGGGGGCCGCTGGAGTACAGGCTCTATGCTGTCCTTGTGCACGTGGGCTTGCGTCGTGACAGAGGGCATTACCTGTGCTACGTGAAAGCTGGCAACGGCCGCTGGTATCAGATGGATGACGCGAAGGTCACTGCCTGTGGCCTGACTTTGGCCTTGAAGCAAAGTGCCTACGTGCTTTTCTATGTGCGCAAGGGTGAATGGGATGGCGCCAATGGGCAAGTGCCACGGGGCCAGGGAGCGCCAGGCTCTGGGCCTCGAGAGAGACACGCAAGTACCCCAGGGGAGCCTGCAAAACATTCCAACCTGGAAGCGGAAGAAGACTGGCAGCACTTGGAGTGGAGAACGCAGGAACTCAGCTTACATGAGTGGAAATCCCTGCAAGAGCAGCAGCGGCCCAAGGGCTCCTTCAACCTCAGGCGAGTGGAGCCCGGCCTGCCAAGCACTGCAGTCCTGATTCATCAGGCACGATCCAGCGTGCAGCCGACGAGCCATCCCGCACCACAGGAACGCTCCTGGCAGCGCAGCTCAGCTGGCACGCCAACGCATCAGCTGCCCGAGAATGCCAGCCAGCTCCCCGGGCTGGCAAGCAGAGGCAGAGCCAGAGCTCCCAAGAGGAAGAACAAACACGCAAAGAGGCCACTCCTACAATTCTAGTCGCTTCCCTCCTGGCGGGAGCCTTTGCCGAGCCTTGCTTGGTGGTAGGGGAGTGCACATCCGCGGGGGTGGGCCAGCACCTGCAAGGAGATTGCGGGTGGCGATCTCATCCCTCAATAAAGGACATACTTTTCATGCGTGCATCAACAAGGAGAGACACTATCTTTCTCGGTTCATGCGTATGTTTACTGATGAATCAGTGGATAGAACACGCACACACACGCTCAGGCACACACACATGCACACACGCAACATTGGCTGGACCTACTTGGTCTGGAAAGGGCATCGCAAACACGTTGTGGGGCATACAGGCAGCGAGCCCCATGGCTCCATCACGGAAAGCCAGATGGAGCTGAGAATCTATAGGGAATCCTCAGCCAGCTCTTGTCTTTGGAAACAAGGGCTCCCCGTGCACCTAGGCCTTGGGGAACCCAAGATGACAAGTTGTGAGTGGGATGAGGGGAACTCAGTGGGGCAGGGGATTTGGGCCTTCATCAATGCGTCAATGAATCAATAAATTCATATTGAAAAAGGAAACCAAGCCTTGTCTTCTAAGTCAGAGTGATAATTAGGAGTTCACTGTGATCACTGATCGAGCAATTGATCGATGCTTTGATAGGTGGAAGGAAGGAAGGATGGATGGATGGATGGATGTATTCACCATTTCTCCGAGAGACAGAAAGAGAGTCAGAAATGAGAGAAAGGGGAGAGAGAGAGACAGAGAGAAGAATGGAGACACTGAGTCTCTCAGGTACACTGGTTCTCTCGCCCATTCCCAACACAAGCTGAAGCGCAGAGGCAGGCCCCGACGGCCGAGCCAGTAGCTTCTTCTGGGTGTCTTCGTTGGCGGCGGGGAGCCGAGTCTTTGGGCCATGCTTTACTGCATTCCCTGGCCACAAGCAGGGAGCTGGCCGGAAAGAGGATCAGCCCGAGCAAAGACAGGCACCTGTGTGGGTAGCCGGCCATGCAAGACAGAGGGTGTGGCCTCAAATCCTATGAAGAGTGTTTTCAGCGTGAGGGGATTTTAAGCTCTGCTGGTGGGATTGAAACGGAACCAGTCTCCCCTCCCCCCATATACGTGTCTCCAAACCCTCACTTTCTCTTGCACACACGCACACACACAAGCAAACACACACACACTTTGACATGAAGTTGTACTTTCACCAAAGCTGCAGGACATCCAAGCGTTCCATCACACTTAGTTGTTGTTGTTTGTGAAATCTCTGGCATCAATCATGCCATCATCCCACGTGGGTTGCAATGTGGCCAGAGAGCGAGGTGATGATGCTAAGTCCATCGCCTCCCAGTGCTGTGGAGAAGAGCAGGTGATGTGAGAAGCCATGAGGGAGGCTGCCCCACCCTCAGCCCTCTGACCATTTCCGGACTTGAAGCTGATTGGTGGAGCTGGCCGGTGGGGGGCGGGTGCGCAGGTCGTGTAGGCTATATAAGGGTGGTGAGTGGAGGGAGACCTGAGCATCCGTCCCTGACCTGAGCAAGGTTGCAGAGAGCGGAACGCCAGCGCACAAGTCTCGGGACCATGGCCCCTGGAGTAGTGCTGAAGGCTGCTTCAATGCCCTCGGGGGGTGAGTCTCATTTCAAGGTCCTTGGCAGATACAGAGGTTCTCAGCGGAATGCAGAAGGGGCTTTGTATGTGCCAGGGAAATCGTCAGCCCGGCCACAGAACGAGCCCCAGCTGGACGAGGATTTGGCTGCAGGGCAAACAGAGCTGGCTGCCGGAGGGCAAGCTTCTCTGAGCTGGATGGAACCTTACGGCATCGGGGCTGGTCTGCAGAACCTGGGGAACGCCTGCTACATGAATGCAGCCCTCCAGTGTCTGACATACACCCCGCCACTCGCCAACTATCTGCTGTCGCAGGAGCACTCCCGCACGTGCCAGCGTCGTTCAGAGCTCTGCACGCTCTGTGCTCTGGAAAGTCACTTTACTTGGGCCCTACACAGTCCCGGCCACGTGATCCAGCCCTGTCAGGCATTGGCTGCTGGCTTTCACAGAAACCGCCAAGAAGATGCCCACGAGTTTCTGATGTTCGCGCTCGATGCCCTCAGGGCAGCAGGTCTGCCTGGCCTCAACTGCGAGGTGGGGCCCACTGAGGACCAGCCTCTAAGCCATCAGCTAGCTGGAGGCCGCTGGAGGTCTCGAGTCACATGTCTCCAGTGCCGAGGCACTTCAGACACATGGGACCCATACCTGGACATTGTGCTGGATATCCAGGCCGCCAAGGATGTGCAGGAAGCCTTGCGGCATTTGGTGAGCCCGGAGGAGCTGGACGGGGACAACGCCTATGATTGTGCTGCCTGCCTCAAGAAGACGCCTGCCTCCCGCACACTCACCTTGCACACGTGTGGGGATGTGCTCATCTTGGTCTTGAAACGCTTTTCTGACTTCACGCGTGACAAGATGGCGAAGCCCGTGCACTATCCTGACTGCTTGGACATGAGGCCTTACCTGTCTCGGCAGAATGGGGGGCCGCTGGAGTACAGGCTCTATGCTGTCCTTGTGCACGTGGGCTTGCGTCGTGACAGAGGGCATTACCTGTGCTACGTGAAAGCTGGCAACGGCCGCTGGTATCAGATGGATGACGCGAAGGTCACTGCCTGTGGCCTGACTTTGGCCTTGAAGCAAAGTGCCTACGTGCTTTTCTATGTGCGCAAGGGTGAATGGGATGGCGCCAATGGGCAAGTGCCACGGGGCCAGGGAGCGCCAGGCTCTGGGCCTCGAGAGAGACACGCAAGTACCCCAGGGGAGCCTGCAAAACATTCCAACCTGGAAGCGGAAGAAGACTGGCAGCACTTGGAGTGGAGAACGCAGGAACTCAGCTTAGATGAGTGGAAATCCCTGCAAGAGCAGCAGCGGCCCAAGGGCTCCTTCAACCTCAGGCGAGTGGAGCCCGGCCTGCCAAGCACTGCAGTCCTGATTCATCAGGCACGATCCAGCGTGCAGCCGACGAGCCATCCCGCACCACAGGAACGCTCCTGGCAGCGCAGCTCAGCTGGCACGCCAACGCATCAGCTGCCCGAGAATGCCAGCCAGCTCCCCGGGCTGGCAAGCAGAGGCAGAGCCAGAGCTCCCAAGAGGAAGAACAAACACGCAAAGAGGCCGCTCCTACAATTCTAGTCGCTTCCCTCCTGGCGGGAGCCTTTGCCGAGCCTTGCTTGGTGGTAGGGGAGTGCACATCCGCGGGGGTGGGCCAGCACCTGCAAGGAGATTGCGGGTGGCGATCTCATCCCTCAATAAAGGACATACTTTTCATGCGTGCATCAACAAGGAGAGACACTATCTTTCTCGGTTCATGCGTATGTTTACTGATGAATCAGTGGATAGAACACGCACACACACGCTCAGGCACACACACATGCACACACGCAACATTGGCTGGACCTACTTGGTCTGGAAAGGGCATCGCAAACACGTTGTGGGGCATACAGGCAGCGAGCCCCATGGCTCCATCACGGAAAGCCAGATGGAGCTGAGAATCTATAGGGAATCCTCAGCCAGCTCTTGTCTTTGGAAACAAGGGCTCCCCGTGCACCTAGGCCTTGGGGAACCCAAGATGACAAGTTGTGAGTGGGATGAGGGGAACTCAGTGGGGCAGGGGATTTGGGCCTTCATCAATGCGTCAATGAATCAATAAATTCATATTGAAAAAGGAAACCAAGCCTTGTCTTCTAAGTCAGAGTGATAATTAGGAGTTCACTGTGATCACTGATCGAGCAATTGATCGATGCTTTGATAGGTGGAAGGAAGGAAGGATGGATGGATGGATGGATGTATTCACCATTTCTCCGAGAGACAGAAAGAGAGTCAGAAATGAGAGAAAGGGGAGAGAGAGAGACAGAGAGAAGAATGGAGACACTGAGTCTCTCAGGTACACTGGTTCTCTCGCCCATTCCCAACACAAGCTGAAGCGCAGAGGCAGGCCCCGACGGCCGAGCCAGTAGCTTCTTCTGGGTGTCTTCGTTGGCGGCGGGGAGCCGAGTCTTTGGGCCATGCTTTACTGCATTCCCTGGCCACAAGCAGGGAGCTGGCCGGAAAGAGGATCAGCCCGAGCAAAGACAGGCACCTGTGTGGGTAGCCGGCCATGCAAGACAGAGGGTGTGGCCTCAAATCCTATGAAGAGTGTTTTCAGCGTGAGGGGATTTTAAGCTCTGCTGGTGGGATTGAAACGGAACCAGTCTCCCCTCCCCCCATATACGTGTCTCCAAACCCTCACTTTCTCTTGCACACACGCACACACACAAGCAAACACACACACACTTTGACATGAAGTTGTACTTTCACCAAAGCTGCAGGACATCCAAGCGTTCCATCACACTTAGTTGTTGTTGTTTGTGAAATCTCTGGCATCAATCATGCCATCATCCCACGTGGGTTGCAATGTGGCCAGAGAGCGAGGTGATGATGCTAAGTCCATCGCCTCCCAGTGCTGTGGAGAAGAGCAGGTGATGTGAGAAGCCATGAGGGAGGCTGCCCCACCCTCAGCCCTCTGACCATTTCCGGACTTGAAGCTGATTGGTGGAGCTGGCCGGTGGGGGGCGGGTGCGCAGGTCGTGTAGGCTATATAAGGGTGGTGAGTGGAGGGAGACCTGAGCATCCGTCCCTGACCTGAGCAAGGTTGCAGAGAGCGGAACGCCAGCGCACAAGTCTCGGGACCATGGCCCCTGGAGTAGTGCTGAAGGCTGCTTCAATGCCCTCGGGGGGTGAGTCTCATTTCAAGGTCCTTGGCAGATACAGAGGTTCTCAGCGGAATGCAGAAGGGGCTTTGTATGTGCCAGGGAAATCGTCAGCCCGGCCACAGAACGAGCCCCAGCTGGACGAGGATTTGGCTGCAGGGCAAACAGAGCTGGCTGCCGGAGGGCAAGCTTCTCTGAGCTGGATGGAACCTTACGGCATCGGGGCTGGTCTGCAGAACCTGGGGAACGCCTGCTACATGAATGCAGCCCTCCAGTGTCTGACATACACCCCGCCACTCGCCAACTATCTGCTGTCGCAGGAGCACTCCCGCACGTGCCAGCGTCGTTCAGAGCTCTGCACGCTCTGTGCTCTGGAAAGTCACTTTACTTGGGCCCTACACAGTCCCGGCCACGTGATCCAGCCCTGTCAGGCATTGGCTGCTGGCTTTCACAGAAACCGCCAAGAAGATGCCCACGAGTTTCTGATGTTCGCGCTCGATGCCCTCAGGGCAGCAGGTCTGCCTGGCCTCAACTGCGAGGTGGGGCCCACTGAGGACCAGCCTCTAAGCCATCAGCTAGCTGGAGGCCGCTGGAGGTCTCGAGTCACATGTCTCCAGTGCCGAGGCACTTCAGACACATGGGACCCATACCTGGACATTGTGCTGGATATCCAGGCCGCCAAGGATGTGCAGGAAGCCTTGCGGCATTTGGTGAGCCCGGAAGAGCTGGACGGGGACAACGCCTATGATTGTGCTGCCTGCCTCAAGAAGACGCCTGCCTCCCGCACACTCACCTTGCACACGTGTGGGGATGTGCTCATCTTGGTCTTGAAACGCTTTTCTGACTTCACGCGTGACAAGATGGCGAAGCCCGTGCACTATCCTGACTGCTTGGACATGAGGCCTTACCTGTCTCGGCAGAATGGGGGGCCGCTGGAGTACAGGCTCTATGCTGTCCTTGTGCACGTGGGCTTGCGTCGTGACAGAGGGCATTACCTGTGCTACGTGAAAGCTGGCAACGGCCGCTGGTATCAGATGGATGACGCGAAGGTCACTGCCTGTGGCCTGACTTTGGCCTTGAAGCAAAGTGCCTACGTGCTTTTCTATGTGCGCAAGGGTGAATGGGATGGCGCCAATGGGCAAGTGCCACGGGGCCAGGGAGCGCCAGGCTCTGGGCCTCGAGAGAGACACGCAAGTACCCCAGGGGAGCCTGCAAAACATTCCAACCTGGAAGCGGAAGAAGACTGGCAGCACTTGGAGTGGAGAACGCAGGAACTCAGCTTAGATGAGTGGAAATCCCTGCAAGAGCAGCAGCGGCCCAAGGGCTCCTTCAACCTCAGGCGAGTGGAGCCCGGCCTGCCAAGCACTGCAGTCCTGATTCATCAGGCACGATCCAGCGTGCAGCCGACGAGCCATCCCGCACCACAGGAACGCTCCTGGCAGCGCAGCTCAGCTGGCACGCCAACGCATCAGCTGCCCGAGAATGCCAGCCAGCTCCCCGGGCTGGCAAGCAGAGGCAGAGCCAGAGCTCCCAAGAGGAAGAACAAACACGCAAAGAGGCCGCTCCTACAATTCTAGTCGCTTCCCTCCTGGCGGGAGCCTTTGCCGAGCCTTGCTTGGTGGTAGGGGAGTGCACATCCGCGGGGGTGGGCCAGCACCTGCAAGGAGATTGCGGGTGGCGATCTCATCCCTCAATAAAGGACATACTTTTCATGCGTGCATCAACAAGGAGAGACACTATCTTTCTCGGTTCATGCGTATGTTTACTGATGAATCAGTGGATAGAACACGCACACACACGCTCAGGCACACACACATGCACACACGCAACATTGGCTGGACCTACTTGGTCTGGAAAGGGCATCGCAAACACGTTGTGGGGCATACAGGCAGCGAGCCCCATGGCTCCATCACGGAAAGCCAGATGGAGCTGAGAATCTATAGGGAATCCTCAGCCAGCTCTTGTCTTTGGAAACAAGGGCTCCCCGTGCACCTAGGCCTTGGGGAACCCAAGATGACAAGTTGTGAGTGGGATGAGGGGAACTCAGTGGGGCAGGGGATTTGGGCCTTCATCAATGCGTCAATGAATCAATAAATTCATATTGAAAAAGGAAACCAAGCCTTGTCTTCTAAGTCAGAGTGATAATTAGGAGTTCACTGTGATCACTGATCGAGCAATTGATCGATGCTTTGATAGGTGGAAGGAAGGAAGGAAGGATGGATGGATGGATGGATGGATGGATGGATGTATTCACCATTTCTCCGAGAGACAGAAAGAGAGTCAGAAATGAGAGAAAGGGGAGAGAGAGAGACAGAGAGAAGAATGGAGACACTGAGTCTCTCAGGTACACTGGTTCTCTCGCCCATTCCCATCACAAGCTGAAGCGCAGAGGCAGGCCCCGACGGCCGAGCCAGTAGCTGCTTCTGGGTGTCTTCGTTGGCGGCGGGGAGCCGAGTCTTTGGGCCATGCTTTACTGCATTCCCTGGCCACAAGCAGGGAGCTGGCCGGAAAGAGGATCAGCCCGAGCATAGACAGGCACCTGTGTGGGTAGCCGGCCATGCAAGACAGAGGGTGTGGCCTCAAATCCTATGAAGAGTGTTTTCAGCGTGAGGGGATTTTAAGCTCTGCTGGTGGGATTGAAACGGAACCAGTCTCCCCTCCCCCCATATACGTGTCTCCAAACCCTCACTTTCTCTTGCACACACGCACACACACAAGCAAACACACACACACTTTGACATGAAGTTGTACTTTCACCAAAGCTGCAGGACATCCAAGCGTTCCATCACACTTAGTTGTTGTTGTTTGTGAAATCTCTGGCATCAATCATGCCATCATCCCACGTGGGTTGCAATGTGGCCAGAGAGCGAGGTGATGATGCTAAGTCCATCGCCTCCCAGTGCTGTGGAGAAGAGCAGGTGATGTGAGAAGCCATGAGGGAGGCTGCCCCACCCTCAGCCCTCTGACCATTTCCGGACTTGAAGCTGATTGGTGGAGCTGGCCGGTGGGGGGCGGGTGCGCAGGTCGTGTAGGCTATATAAGGGTGGTGAGTGGAGGGAGACCTGAGCATCCGTCCCTGACCTGAGCAAGGTTGCAGAGAGCGGAACGCCAGCGCACAAGTCTCGGGACCATGGCCCCTGGAGTAGTGCTGAAGGCTGCTTCAATGCCCTCGGGGGGTGAGTCTCATTTCAAGGTCCTTGGCAGATACAGAGGTTCTCAGCGGAATGCAGAAGGGGCTTTGTATGTGCCAGGGAAATCGTCAGCCCGGCCACAGAACGAGCCCCAGCTGGACGAGGATTTGGCTGCAGGGCAAACAGAGCTGGCTGCCGGAGGGCAAGCTTCTCTGAGCTGGATGGAACCTTACGGCATCGGGGCTGGTCTGCAGAACCTGGGGAACGCCTGCTACATGAATGCAGCCCTCCAGTGTCTGACATACACCCCGCCACTCGCCAACTATCTGCTGTCGCAGGAGCACTCCCGCACGTGCCAGCGTCGTTCAGAGCTCTGCACGCTCTGTGCTCTGGAAAGTCACTTTACTTGGGCCCTACACAGTCCCGGCCACGTGATCCAGCCCTGTCAGGCATTGGCTGCTGGCTTTCACAGAAACCGCCAAGAAGATGCCCACGAGTTTCTGATGTTCGCGCTCGATGCCCTCAGGGCAGCAGGTCTGCCTGGCCTCAACTGCGAGGTGGGGCCCACTGAGGACCAGCCTCTAAGCCATCAGCTAGCTGGAGGCCGCTGGAGGTCTTGAGTCACATGTCTCCAGTGCCGAGGCACTTCAGACACATGGGACCCATACCTGGACATTGTGCTGGATATCCAGGCCGCCAAGGATGTGCAGGAAGCCTTGCGGCATTTGGTGAGCCCGGAAGAGCTGGACAGGGACAACGCCTATGATTGTGCTGCCTGCCTCAAGAAGACGCCTGCCTCCCGCACACTCACCTTGCACACGTGTGGGGATGTGCTCATCTTGGTCTTGAAACGCTTTTCTGACTTCACGCGTGACAAGATGGCGAAGCCCGTGCACTATCCTGACTGCTTGGACATGAGGCCTTACCTGTCTCGGCAGAATGGGGGGCCGCTGGAGTACAGGCTCTATGCTGTCCTTGTGCACGTGGGCTTGCGTCGTGACAGAGGGCATTACCTGTGCTACGTGAAAGCTGGCAACGGCCGCTGGTATCAGATGGATGACGCGAAGGTCACTGCCTGTGGCCTGACTTTGGCCTTGAAGCAAAGTGCCTACGTGCTTTTCTATGTGCGCAAGGGTGAATGGGATGGCGCCAATGGGCAAGTGCCACGGGGCCAGGGAGCGCCAGGCTCTGGGCCTCGAGAGAGACACGCAAGTACCCCAGGGGAGCCTGCAAAACATTCCAACCTGGAAGCGGAAGAAGACTGGCAGCACTTGGAGTGGAGAACGCAGGAACTCAGCTTACATGAGTGGAAATCCCTGCAAGAGCAGCAGCGGCCCAAGGGCTCCTTCAACCTCAGGCGAGTGGAGCCCGGCCTGCCAAGCACTGCAGTCCTGATTCATCAGGCACGATCCAGCGTGCAGCCGACGAGCCATCCCGCACCACAGGAACGCTCCTGGCAGCGCAGCTCAGCTGGCACGCCAACGCATCAGCTGCCCGAGAATGCCAGCCAGCTCCCCGGGCTGGCAAGCAGAGGCAGAGCCAGAGCTCCCAAGAGGAAGAACAAACACGCAAAGAGGCCGCTCCTACAATTCTAGTCGCTTCCCTCCTGGCGGGAGCCTTTGCCGAGCCTTGCTTGGTGGTAGGGGAGTGCACATCCGCGGGGGTGGGCCAGCACCTGCAAGGAGATTGCGGGTGGCGATCTCATCCCTCAATAAAGGACATACTTTTCATGCGTGCATCAACAAGGAGAGACACTATCTTTCTCGGTTCATGCGTATGTTTACTGATGAATCAGTGGATAGAACACGCACACACACGCTCAGGCACACACACATGCACACACGCAACATTGGCTGGACCTACTTGGTCTGGAAAGGGCATCGCAAACACGTTGTGGGGCATACAGGCAGCGAGCCCCATGGCTCCATCACGGAAAGCCAGATGGAGCTGAGAATCTATAGGGAATCCTCAGCCAGCTCTTGTCTTTGGAAACAAGGGCTCCCCGTGCACCTAGGCCTTGGGGAACCCAAGATGACAAGTTGTGAGTGGGATGAGGGGAACTCAGTGGGGCAGGGGATTTGGGCCTTCATCAATGCGTCAATGAATCAATAAATTCATATTGAAAAAGGAAACCAAGCCTTGTCTTCTAAGTCAGAGTGATAATTAGGAGTTCACTGTGATCACTGATCGAGCAATTGATCGATGCTTTGATAGGTGGAAGGAAGGAAGGAAGGATGGATGGATGGATGGATGGATGGATGGATGTATTCACCATTTCTCCGAGAGACAGAAAGAGAGTCAGAAATGAGAGAAAGGGGAGAGAGAGAGACAGAGAGAAGAATGGAGACACTGAGTCTCTCAGGTACACTGGTTCTCTCGCCCATTCCCATCACAAGCTGAAGCGCAGAGGCAGGCCCCGACGGCCGAGCCAGTAGCTTCTTCTGGGTGTCTTCGTTGGCGGCGGGGAGCCGAGTCTTTGGGCCATGCTTTACTGCATTCCCTGGCCACAAGCAGGGAGCTGGCCGGAAAGAGGATCAGCCCGAGCAAAGACAGGCACCTGTGTGGGTAGCCGGCCATGCAAGACAGAGGGTGTGGCCTCAAATCCTATGAAGAGTGTTTTCAGCGTGAGGGGATTTTAAGCTCTGCTGGTGGGATTGAAACGGAACCAGTCTCCCCTCCCCCCATATACGTGTCTCCAAACCCTCACTTTCTCTTGCACACACGCACACACACAAGCAAACACACACACACTTTGACATGAAGTTGTACTTTCACCAAAGCTGCAGGACATCCAAGCGTTCCATCACACTTAGTTGTTGTTGTTTGTGAAATCTCTGGCATCAATCATGCCATCATCCCACGTGGGTTGCAATGTGGCCAGAGAGCGAGGTGATGATGCTAAGTCCATCGCCTCCCAGTGCTGTGGAGAAGAGCAGGTGATGTGAGAAGCCATGAGGGAGGCTGCCCCACCCTCAGCCCTCTGACCATTTCCGGACTTGAAGCTGATTGGTGGAGCTGGCCGGTGGGGGGCGGGTGCGCAGGTCGTGTAGGCTATATAAGGGTGGTGAGTGGAGGGAGACCTGAGCATCCGTCCCTGACCTGAGCAAGGTTGCAGAGAGCGGAACGCCAGCGCACAAGTCTCGGGACCATGGCCCCTGGAGTAGTGCTGAAGGCTGCTTCAATGCCCTCGGGGGGTGAGTCTCATTTCAAGGTCCTTGGCAGATACAGAGGTTCTCAGCGGAATGCAGAAGGGGCTTTGTATGTGCCAGGGAAATCGTCAGCCCGGCCACAGAACGAGCCCCAGCTGGACGAGGATTTGGCTGCAGGGCAAACAGAGCTGGCTGCCGGAGGGCAAGCTTCTCTGAGCTGGATGGAACCTTACGGCATCGGGGCTGGTCTGCAGAACCTGGGGAACGCCTGCTACATGAATGCAGCCCTCCAGTGTCTGACATACACCCCGCCACTCGCCAACTATCTGCTGTCGCAGGAGCACTCCCGCACGTGCCAGCGTCGTTCAGAGCTCTGCACGCTCTGTGCTCTGGAAAGTCACTTTACTTGGGCCCTACACAGTCCCGGCCACGTGATCCAGCCCTGTCAGGCATTGGCTGCTGGCTTTCACAGAAACCGCCAAGAAGATGCCCACGAGTTTCTGATGTTCGCGCTCGATGCCCTCAGGGCAGCAGGTCTGCCTGGCCTCAACTGCGAGGTGGGGCCCACTGAGGACCAGCCTCTAAGCCATCAGCTAGCTGGAGGCCGCTGGAGGTCTCGAGTCACATGTCTCCAGTGCCGAGGCACTTCAGACACATGGGACCCATACCTGGACATTGTGCTGGATATCCAGGCCGCCAAGGATGTGCAGGAAGCCTTGCGGCATTTGGTGAGCCCGGAAGAGCTGGACGGGGACAACGCCTATGATTGTGCTGCCTGCCTCAAGAAGACGCCTGCCTCCCGCACACTCACCTTGCACACGTGTGGGGATGTGCTCATCTTGGTCTTGAAACGCTTTTCTGACTTCACGCGTGACAAGATGGCGAAGCCCGTGCACTATCCTGACTGCTTGGACATGAGGCCTTACCTGTCTCGGCAGAATGGGGGGCCGCTGGAGTACAGGCTCTATGCTGTCCTTGTGCACGTGGGCTTGCGTCGTGACAGAGGGCATTACCTGTGCTACGTGAAAGCTGGCAACGGCCGCTGGTATCAGATGGATGACGCGAAGGTCACTGCCTGTGGCCTGACTTTGGCCTTGAAGCAAAGTGCCTACGTGCTTTTCTATGTGCGCAAGGGTGAATGGGATGGCGCCAATGGGCAAGTGCCACGGGGCCAGGGAGCGCCAGGCTCTGGGCCTCGAGAGAGACACGCAAGTACCCCAGGGGAGCCTGCAAAACATTCCAACCTGGAAGCGGAAGAAGACTGGCAGCACTTGGAGTGGAGAACGCAGGAACTCAGCTTACATGAGTGGAAATCCCTGCAAGAGCAGCAGCGGCCCAAGGGCTCCTTCAACCTCAGGCGAGTGGAGCCCGGCCTGCCAAGCACTGCAGTCCTGATTCATCAGGCACGATCCAGCGTGCAGCCGACGAGCCATCCCGCACCACAGGAACGCTCCTGGCAGCGCAGCTCAGCTGGCACGCCAACGCATCAGCTGCCCGAGAATGCCAGCCAGCTCCCCGGGCTGGCAAGCAGAGGCAGAGCCAGAGCTCCCAAGAGGAAGAACAAACACGCAAAGAGGCCGCTCCTACAATTCTAGTCGCTTCCCTCCTGGCGGGAGCCTTTGCCGAGCCTTGCTTGGTGGTAGGGGAGTGCACATCCGCGGGGGTGGGCCAGCACCTGCAAGGAGATTGCGGGTGGCGATCTCATCCCTCAATAAAGGACATACTTTTCATGCGTGCATCAACAAGGAGAGACACTATCTTTCTCGGTTCATGCGTATGTTTACTGATGAATCAGTGGATAGAACACGCACACACACGCTCAGGCACACACACATGCACACACGCAACATTGGCTGGACCTACTTGGTCTGGAAAGGGCATCGCAAACACGTTGTGGGGCATACAGGCAGCGAGCCCCATGGCTCCATCACGGAAAGCCAGATGGAGCTGAGAATCTATAGGGAATCCTCAGCCAGCTCTTGTCTTTGGAAACAAGGGCTCCCCGTGCACCTAGGCCTTGGGGAACCCAAGATGACAAGTTGTGAGTGGGATGAGGGGAACTCAGTGGGGCAGGGGATTTGGGCCTTCATCAATGCGTCAATGAATCAATAAATTCATATTGAAAAAGGAAACCAAGCCTTGTCTTCTAAGTCAGAGTGATAATTAGGAGTTCACTGTGATCACTGATCGAGCAATTGATCGATGCTTTGATAGGTGGAAGGAAGGAAGGAAGGATGGATGGATGGATGGATGGATGGATGGATGTATTCACCATTTCTCCGAGAGACAGAAAGAGAGTCAGAAATGAGAGAAAGGGGAGAGAGAGAGACAGAGAGAAGAATGGAGACACTGAGTCTCTCAGGTACACTGGTTCTCTCGCCCATTCCCATCACAAGCTGAAGCGCAGAGGCAGGCCCCGACGGCCGAGCCAGTAGCTTCTTCTGGGTGTCTTCGTTGGCGGCGGGGAGCCGAGTCTTTGGGCCATGCTTTACTGCATTCCCTGGCCACAAGCAGGGAGCTGGCCGGAAAGAGGATCAGCCCGAGCAAAGACAGGCACCTGTGTGGGTAGCCGGCCATGCAAGACAGAGGGTGTGGCCTCAAATCCTATGAAGAGTGTTTTCAGCGTGAGGGGATTTTAAGCTCTGCTGGTGGGATTGAAACGGAACCAGTCTCCCCTCCCCCCATATACGTGTCTCCAAACCCTCACTTTCTCTTGCACACACGCACACACACAAGCAAACACACACACACTTTGACATGAAGTTGTACTTTCACCAAAGCTGCAGGACATCCAAGCGTTCCATCACACTTAGTTGTTGTTGTTTGTGAAATCTCTGGCATCAATCATGCCATCATCCCACGTGGGTTGCAATGTGGCCAGAGAGCGAGGTGATGATGCTAAGTCCATCGCCTCCCAGTGCTGTGGAGAAGAGCAGGTGATGTGAGAAGCCATGAGGGAGGCTGCCCCACCCTCAGCCCTCTGACCATTTCCGGACTTGAAGCTGATTGGTGGAGCTGGCCGGTGGGGGGCGGGTGCGCAGGTCGTGTAGGCTATATAAGGGTGGTGAGTGGAGGGAGACCTGAGCATCCGTCCCTGACCTGAGCAAGGTTGCAGAGAGCGGAACGCCAGCGCACAAGTCTCGGGACCATGGCCCCTGGAGTAGTGCTGAAGGCTGCTTCAATGCCCTCGGGGGGTGAGTCTCATTTCAAGGTCCTTGGCAGATACAGAGGTTCTCAGCGGAATGCAGAAGGGGCTTTGTATGTGCCAGGGAAATCGTCAGCCCGGCCACAGAACGAGCCCCAGCTGGACGAGGATTTGGCTGCAGGGCAAACAGAGCTGGCTGCCGGAGGGCAAGCTTCTCTGAGCTGGATGGAACCTTACGGCATCGGGGCTGGTCTGCAGAACCTGGGGAACGCCTGCTACATGAATGCAGCCCTCCAGTGTCTGACATACACCCCGCCACTCGCCAACTATCTGCTGTCGCAGGAGCACTCCCGCACGTGCCAGCGTCGTTCAGAGCTCTGCACGCTCTGTGCTCTGGAAAGTCACTTTACTTGGGCCCTACACAGTCCCGGCCACGTGATCCAGCCCTGTCAGGCATTGGCTGCTGGCTTTCACAGAAACCGCCAAGAAGATGCCCACGAGTTTCTGATGTTCGCGCTCGATGCCCTCAGGGCAGCAGGTCTGCCTGGCCTCAACTGCGAGGTGGGGCCCACTGAGGACCAGCCTCTAAGCCATCAGCTAGCTGGAGGCCGCTGGAGGTCTCGAGTCACATGTCTCCAGTGCCGAGGCACTTCAGACACATGGGACCCATACCTGGACATTGTGCTGGATATCCAGGCCGCCAAGGATGTGCAGGAAGCCTTGCGGCATTTGGTGAGCCCGGAAGAGCTGGACGGGGACAACGCCTATGATTGTGCTGCCTGCCTCAAGAAGACGCCTGCCTCCCGCACACTCACCTTGCACACGTGTGGGGATGTGCTCATCTTGGTCTTGAAACGCTTTTCTGACTTCACGCGTGACAAGATGGCGAAGCCCGTGCACTATCCTGACTGCTTGGACATGAGGCCTTACCTGTCTCGGCAGAATGGGGGGCCGCTGGAGTACAGGCTCTATGCTGTCCTTGTGCACGTGGGCTTGCGTCGTGACAGAGGGCATTACCTGTGCTACGTGAAAGCTGGCAACGGCCGCTGGTATCAGATGGATGACGCGAAGGTCACTGCCTGTGGCCTGACTTTGGCCTTGAAGCAAAGTGCCTACGTGCTTTTCTATGTGCGCAAGGGTGAATGGGATGGCGCCAATGGGCAAGTGCCACGGGGCCAGGGAGCGCCAGGCTCTGGGCCTCGAGAGAGACACGCAAGTACCCCAGGGGAGCCTGCAAAACATTCCAACCTGGAAGCGGAAGAAGACTGGCAGCACTTGGAGTGGAGAACGCAGGAACTCAGCTTAGATGAGTGGAAATCCCTGCAAGAGCAGCAGCGGCCCAAGGGCTCCTTCAACCTCAGGCGAGTGGAGCCCGGCCTGCCAAGCACTGCAGTCCTGATTCATCAGGCACGATCCAGCGTGCAGCCGACGAGCCATCCCGCACCACAGGAACGCTCCTGGCAGCGCAGCTCAGCTGGCACGCCAACGCATCAGCTGCCCGAGAATGCCAGCCAGCTCCCCGGGCTGGCAAGCAGAGGCAGAGCCAGAGCTCCCAAGAGGAAGAACAAACACGCAAAGAGGCCACTCCTACAATTCTAGTCGCTTCCCTCCTGGCGGGAGCCTTTGCCGAGCCTTGCTTGGTGGTAGGGGAGTGCACATCCGCGGGGGTGGGCCAGCACCTGCAAGGAGATTGCGGGTGACGATCTCATCCCTCAATAAAGGACATACTTTTCATGCGTGCATCAACAAGGAGAGACACTATCTTTCTCGGTTCATGCGTATGTTTACTGATGAATCAGTGGATAGAACACGCACACACACGCTCAGGCACACACACAGGCACACACGCAACATTGGCTGGACCTACTTGGTCTGGAAAGGGCATCGCAAACACGTTGTGGGGCATACAGGCAGCGAGCCCCATGGCTCCATCACGGAAAGCCAGATGGAGCTGAGAATCTATAGGGAATCCTCAGCCAGCTCTTGTCTTTGGAAACAAGGGCTCCCCGTGCACCTAGGCCTTGGGGAACCCAAGATGACAAGTTGTGAGTGGGATGAGGGGAACTCAGTGGGGCAGGGGATTTGGGCCTTCATCAATGCATCAATGAATCAATAAATTCATATTGAAAAAGGAAACCAAGCCTTGTCTTCTAAGTCAGAGTGATAATTAGGAGTTCACTGTGATCACTGATCGAGCAATTGATCGATGCTTTGATAGGTGGAAGGAAGGAAGGAAGGATGGATGGATGGATGGATGGATGGATGGATGTATTCACCATTTCTCCGAGAGACAGAAAGAGAGTCAGAAATGAGAGAAAGGGGAGAGAGAGAGACAGAGAGAAGAATGGAGACACTGAGTCTCTCAGGTACACTGGTTCTCTCGCCCATTCCCATCACAAGCTGAAGCGCAGAGGCAGGCCCCGACGGCCGAGCCAGTAGCTTCTTCTGGGTGTCTTCGTTGGCGGCGGGGAGCCGAGTCTTTGGGCCATGCTTTACTGCATTCCCTGGCCACAAGCAGGGAGCTGGCCGGAAAGAGGATCAGCCCGAGCATAGACAGGCACCTGTGTGGGTAGCCGGCCATGCAAGACAGAGGGTGTGGCCTCAAATCCTATGAAGAGTGTTTTCAGCGTGAGGGGATTTTAAGCTCTGCTGGTGGGATTGAAACGGAACCAGTCTCCCCTCCCCCCATATACATGTCTCCAAACCCTCACTTTCTCTTGCACACACGCACACACACAAGCAAACACACACACACTTTGACATGAAGTTGTACTTTCACCAAAGCTGCAGGACATCCAAGCATTCCATCACACTTAGTTGTTGTTGTTTGTGAAATCTCTGGCATCAATCATGCCATCATCCCACGTGGGTTGCAATGTGGCCAGAGAGCGAGGTGATGATGCTAAGTCCATCGCCTCCCAGTGCTGTGGAGAAGAGCAGGTGATGTGAGAAGCCATGAGGGAGGCTGCCCCACCCTCAGCCCTCTGACCATTTCCGGACTTGAAGCTGATTGGTGGAGCTGGCCGGTGGGGGGCGGGTGCGCAGGTCGTGTAGGCTATATAAGGGTGGTGAGTGGAGGGAGACCTGAGCATCCGTCCCTGACCTGAGCAAGGTTGCAGAGAGCGGAACGCCAGCGCACAAGTCTCGGGACCATGGCCCCTGGAGTAGTGCTGAAGGCTGCTTCAATGCCCTCGGGGGGTGAGTCTCATTTCAAGGTCCTTGGCAGATACAGAGGTTCTCAGCGGAATGCAGAAGGGGCTTTGTATGTGCCAGGGAAATCGTCAGCCCGGCCACAGAACGAGCCCCAGCTGGACGAGGATTTGGCTGCAGGGCAAACAGAGCTGGCTGCCGGAGGGCAAGCTTCTCTGAGCTGGATGGAACCTTACGGCATCGGGGCTGGTCTGCAGAACCTGGGGAACGCCTGCTACATGAATGCAGCCCTCCAGTGTCTGACATACACCCCGCCACTCGCCAACTATCTGCTGTCGCAGGAGCACTCCCGCACGTGCCAGCGTCGTTCAGAGCTCTGCACGCTCTGTGCTCTGGAAAGTCACTTTACTTGGGCCCTACACAGTCCCGGCCACGTGATCCAGCCCTGTCAGGCATTGGCTGCTGGCTTTCACAGAAACCGCCAAGAAGATGCCCACGAGTTTCTGATGTTCGCGCTCGATGCCCTCAGGGCAGCAGGTCTGCCTGGCCTCAACTGCGAGGTGGGGCCCACTGAGGACCAGCCTCTAAGCCATCAGCTAGCTGGAGGCCGCTGGAGGTCTCGAGTCACATGTCTCCAGTGCCGAGGCACTTCAGACACATGGGACCCATACCTGGACATTGTGCTGGATATCCAGGCCGCCAAGGATGTGCAGGAAGCCTTGCGGCATTTGGTGAGCCCGGAAGAGCTGGACGGGGACAACGCCTATGATTGTGCTGCCTGCCTCAAGAAGACGCCTGCCTCCCGCACACTCACCTTGCACACGTGTGGGGATGTGCTCATCTTGGTCTTGAAACGCTTTTCTGACTTCACGCGTGACAAGATGGCGAAGCCCGTGCACTATCCTGACTGCTTGGACATGAGGCCTTACCTGTCTCGGCAGAATGGGGGGCCGCTGGAGTACAGGCTCTATGCTGTCCTTGTGCACGTGGGCTTGCGTCGTGACAGAGGGCATTACCTGTGCTACGTGAAAGCTGGCAACGGCCGCTGGTATCAGATGGATGACGCGAAGGTCACTGCCTGTGGCCTGACTTTGGCCTTGAAGCAAAGTGCCTACGTGCTTTTCTATGTGCGCAAGGGTGAATGGGATGGCGCCAATGGGCAAGTGCCACGGGGCCAGGGAGCGCCAGGCTCTGGGCCTCGAGAGAGACACGCAAGTACCCCAGGGGAGCCTGCAAAACATTCCAACCTGGAAGCGGAAGAAGACTGGCAGCACTTGGAGTGGAGAACGCAGGAACTCAGCTTACATGAGTGGAAATCCCTGCAAGAGCAGCAGCGGCCCAAGGGCTCCTTCAACCTCAGGCGAGTGGAGCCCGGCCTGCCAAGCACTGCAGTCCTGATTCATCAGGCACGATCCAGCGTGCAGCCGACGAGCCATCCCGCACCACAGGAACGCTCCTGGCAGCGCAGCTCAGCTGGCACGCCAACGCATCAGCTGCCCGAGAATGCCAGCCAGCTCCCCGGGCTGGCAAGCAGAGGCAGAGCCAGAGCTCCCAAGAGGAAGAACAAACACGCAAAGAGGCCACTCCTACAATTCTAGTCGCTTCCCTCCTGGCGGGAGCCTTTGCCGAGCCTTGCTTGGTGGTAGGGGAGTGCACATCCGCGGGGGTGGGCCAGCACCTGCAAGGAGATTGCGGGTGGCGATCTCATCCCTCAATAAAGGACATACTTTTCATGCGTGCATCAACAAGGAGAGACACTATCTTTCTCGGTTCATGCGTATGTTTACTGATGAATCAGTGGATAGAACACGCACACACACGCTCAGGCACACACACAGGCACACACGCAACATTGGCTGGACCTACTTGGTCTGGAAAGGGCATCGCAAACACGTTGTGGGGCATACAGGCAGCGAGCCCCATGGCTCCATCACGGAAAGCCAGATGGAGCTGAGAATCTATAGGGAATCCTCAGCCAGCTCTTGTCTTTGGAAACAAGGGCTCCCCGTGCACCTAGGCCTTGGGGAACCCAAGATGACAAGTTGTGAGTGGGATGAGGGGAACTCAGTGGGGCAGGGGATTTGGGCCTTCATCAATGCATCAATGAATCAATAAATTCATATTGAAAAAGGAAACCAAGCCTTGTCTTCTAAGTCAGAGTGATAATTAGGAGTTCACTGTGATCACTGATCGAGCAATTGATCGATGCTTTGATAGGTGGAAGGAAGGAAGGAAGGATGGATGGATGGATGGATGGATGGATGGATGTATTCACCATTTCTCCGAGAGACAGAAAGAGAGTCAGAAATGAGAGAAAGGGGAGAGAGAGAGACAGAGAGAAGAATGGAGACACTGAGTCTCTCAGGTACACTGGTTCTCTCGCCCATTCCCATCACAAGCTGAAGCGCAGAGGCAGGCCCCGACGGCCGAGCCAGTAGCTTCTTCTGGGTGTCTTCGTTGGCGGCGGGGAGCCGAGTCTTTGGGCCATGCTTTACTGCATTCCCTGGCCACAAGCAGGGAGCTGGCCGGAAAGAGGATCAGCCCGAGCATAGACAGGCACCTGTGTGGGTAGCCGGCCATGCAAGACAGAGGGTGTGGCCTCAAATCCTATGAAGAGTGTTTTCAGCGTGAGGGGATTTTAAGCTCTGCTGGTGGGATTGAAACGGAACCAGTCTCCCCTCCCCCCATATACGTGTCTCCAAACCCTCACTTTCTCTTGCACACACGCACACACACAAGCAAACACACACACACTTTGACATGAAGTTGTACTTTCACCAAAGCTGCAGGACATCCAAGCGTTCCATCACACTTAGTTGTTGTTGTTTGTGAAATCTCTGGCATCAATCATGCCATCATCCCACGTGGGTTGCAATGTGGCCAGAGAGCGAGGTGATGATGCTAAGTCCATCGCCTCCCAGTGCTGTGGAGAAGAGCAGGTGATGTGAGAAGCCATGAGGGAGGCTGCCCCACCCTCAGCCCTCTGACCATTTCCGGACTTGAAGCTGATTGGTGGAGCTGGCCGGTGGGGGGCGGGTGCGCAGGTCGTGTAGGCTATATAAGGGTGGTGAGTGGAGGGAGACCTGAGCATCCGTCCCTGACCTGAGCAAGGTTGCAGAGAGCGGAACGCCAGCGCACAAGTCTCGGGACCATGGCCCCTGGAGTAGTGCTGAAGGCTGCTTCAATGCCCTCGGGGGGTGAGTCTCATTTCAAGGTCCTTGGCAGATACAGAGGTTCTCAGCGGAATGCAGAAGGGGCTTTGTATGTGCCAGGGAAATCGTCAGCCCGGCCACAGAACGAGCCCCAGCTGGACGAGGATTTGGCTGCAGGGCAAACAGAGCTGGCTGCCGGAGGGCAAGCTTCTCTGAGCTGGATGGAACCTTACGGCATCGGGGCTGGTCTGCAGAACCTGGGGAACGCCTGCTACATGAATGCAGCCCTCCAGTGTCTGACATACACCCCGCCACTCGCCAACTATCTGCTGTCGCAGGAGCACTCCCGCACGTGCCAGCGTCGTTCAGAGCTCTGCACGCTCTGTGCTCTGGAAAGTCACTTTACTTGGGCCCTACACAGTCCCGGCCACGTGATCCAGCCCTGTCAGGCATTGGCTGCTGGCTTTCACAGAAACCGCCAAGAAGATGCCCACGAGTTTCTGATGTTCGCGCTCGATGCCCTCAGGGCAGCAGGTCTGCCTGGCCTCAACTGCGAGGTGGGGCCCACTGAGGACCAGCCTCTAAGCCATCAGCTAGCTGGAGGCCGCTGGAGGTCTCGAGTCACATGTCTCCAGTGCCGAGGCACTTCAGACACATGGGACCCATACCTGGACATTGTGCTGGATATCCAGGCCGCCAAGGATGTGCAGGAAGCCTTGCGGCATTTGGTGAGCCCGGAAGAGCTGGACGGGGACAACGCCTATGATTGTGCTGCCTGCCTCAAGAAGACGCCTGCCTCCCGCACACTCACCTTGCACACGTGTGGGGATGTGCTCATCTTGGTCTTGAAACGCTTTTCTGACTTCACGCGTGACAAGATGGCGAAGCCCGTGCACTATCCTGACTGCTTGGACATGAGGCCTTACCTGTCTCGGCAGAATGGGGGGCCGCTGGAGTACAGGCTCTATGCTGTCCTTGTGCACGTGGGCTTGCGTCGTGACAGAGGGCATTACCTGTGCTACGTGAAAGCTGGCAACGGCCGCTGGTATCAGATGGATGACGCGAAGGTCACTGCCTGTGGCCTGACTTTGGCCTTGAAGCAAAGTGCCTACGTGCTTTTCTATGTGCGCAAGGGTGAATGGGATGGCGCCAATGGGCAAGTGCCACGGGGCCAGGGAGCGCCAGGCTCTGGGCCTCGAGAGAGACACGCAAGTACCCCAGGGGAGCCTGCAAAACATTCCAACCTGGAAGCGGAAGAAGACTGGCAGCACTTGGAGTGGAGAACGCAGGAACTCAGCTTACATGAGTGGAAATCCCTGCAAGAGCAGCAGCGGCCCAAGGGCTCCTTCAACCTCAGGCGAGTGGAGCCCGGCCTGCCAAGCACTGCAGTCCTGATTCATCAGGCACGATCCAGCGTGCAGCCGACGAGCCATCCCGCACCACAGGAACGCTCCTGGCAGCGCAGCTCAGCTGGCACGCCAACGCATCAGCTGCCCGAGAATGCCAGCCAGCTCCCCGGGCTGGCAAGCAGAGGCAGAGCCAGAGCTCCCAAGAGGAAGAACAAACACGCAAAGAGGCCGCTCCTACAATTCTAGTCGCTTCCCTCCTGGCGGGAGCCTTTGCCGAGCCTTGCTTGGTGGTAGGGGAGTGCACATCCGCGGGGGTGGGCCAGCACCTGCAAGGAGATTGCGGGTGGCGATCTCATCCCTCAATAAAGGACATACTTTTCATGCGTGCATCAACAAGGAGAGACACTATCTTTCTCGGTTCATGCGTATGTTTACTGATGAATCAGTGGATAGAACACGCACACACACGCTCAGGCACACACACAGGCACACACGCAACATTGGCTGGACCTACTTGGTCTGGAAAGGGCATCGCAAACACGTTGTGGGGCATACAGGCAGCGAGCCCCATGGCTCCATCACGGAAAGCCAGATGGAGCTGAGAATCTATAGGGAATCCTCAGCCAGCTCTTGTCTTTGGAAACAAGGGCTCCCCGTGCACCTAGGCCTTGGGGAACCCAAGATGACAAGTTGTGAGTGGGATGAGGGGAACTCAGTGGGGCAGGGGATTTGGGCCTTCATCAATGCATCAATGAATCAATAAATTCATATTGAAAAAGGAAACCAAGCCTTGTCTTCTAAGTCAGAGTGATAATTAGGAGTTCACTGTGATCACTGATCGAGCAATTGATCGATGCTTTGATAGGTGGAAGGAAGGAAGGAAGGATGGATGGATGGATGGATGGATGGATGGATGTATTCACCATTTCTCCGAGAGACAGAAAGAGAGTCAGAAATGAGAGAAAGGGGAGAGAGAGAGACAGAGAGAAGAATGGAGACACTGAGTCTCTCAGGTACACTGGTTCTCTCGCCCATTCCCATCACAAGCTGAAGCGCAGAGGCAGGCCCCGACGGCCGAGCCAGTAGCTTCTTCTGGGTGTCTTCGTTGGCGGCGGGGAGCCGAGTCTTTGGGCCATGCTTTACTGCATTCCCTGGCCACAAGCAGGGAGCTGGCCGGAAAGAGGATCAGCCCGAGCATAGACAGGCACCTGTGTGGGTAGCCGGCCATGCAAGACAGAGGGTGTGGCCTCAAATCCTATGAAGAGTGTTTTCAGCGTGAGGGGATTTTAAGCTCTGCTGGTGGGATTGAAACGGAACCAGTCTCCCCTCCCCCCATATACATGTCTCCAAACCCTCACTTTCTCTTGCACACATGCACACACACAAGCAAACACACACACACTTTGACATGAAGTTGTACTTTCACCAAAGCTGCAGGACATCCAAGCGTTCCATCACACTTAGTTGTTGTTGTTTGTGAAATCTCTGGCATCAATCATGCCATCATCCCACGTGGGTTGCAATGTGGCCAGAGAGCGAGGTGATGATGCTAAGTCCATCGCCTCCCAGTGCTGTGGAGAAGAGCAGGTGATGTGAGAAGCCATGAGGGAGGCTGCCCCACCCTCAGCCCTCTGACCATTTCCGGACTTGAAGCTGATTGGTGGAGCTGGCCGGTGGGGGGCGGGTGCGCAGGTCGTGTAGGCTATATAAGGGTGGTGAGTGGAGGGAGACCTGAGCATCCGTCCCTGACCTGAGCAAGGTTGCAGAGAGCGGAACGCCAGCGCACAAGTCTCGGGACCATGGCCCCTGGAGTAGTGCTGAAGGCTGCTTCAATGCCCTCGGGGGGTGAGTCTCATTTCAAGGTCCTTGGCAGATACAGAGGTTCTCAGCGGAATGCAGAAGGGGCTTTGTATGTGCCAGGGAAATCGTCAGCCCGGCCACAGAACGAGCCCCAGCTGGACGAGGATTTGGCTGCAGGGCAAACAGAGCTGGCTGCCGGAGGGCAAGCTTCTCTGAGCTGGATGGAACCTTACGGCATCGGGGCTGGTCTGCAGAACCTGGGGAACGCCTGCTACATGAATGCAGCCCTCCAGTGTCTGACATACACCCCGCCACTCGCCAACTATCTGCTGTCGCAGGAGCACTCCCGCACGTGCCAGCGTCGTTCAGAGCTCTGCACGCTCTGTGCTCTGGAAAGTCACTTTACTTGGGCCCTACACAGTCCCGGCCACGTGATCCAGCCCTGTCAGGCATTGGCTGCTGGCTTTCACAGAAACCGCCAAGAAGATGCCCACGAGTTTCTGATGTTCGCGCTCGATGCCCTCAGGGCAGCAGGTCTGCCTGGCCTCAACTGCGAGGTGGGGCCCACTGAGGACCAGCCTCTAAGCCATCAGCTAGCTGGAGGCCGCTGGAGGTCTCGAGTCACATGTCTCCAGTGCCGAGGCACTTCAGACACATGGGACCCATACCTGGACATTGTGCTGGATATCCAGGCCGCCAAGGATGTGCAGGAAGCCTTGCGGCATTTGGTGAGCCCGGAAGAGCTGGACGGGGACAACGCCTATGATTGTGCTGCCTGCCTCAAGAAGACGCCTGCCTCCCGCACACTCACCTTGCACACGTGTGGGGATGTGCTCATCTTGGTCTTGAAACGCTTTTCTGACTTCACGCGTGACAAGATGGCGAAGCCCGTGCACTATCCTGACTGCTTGGACATGAGGCCTTACCTGTCTCGGCAGAATGGGGGGCCGCTGGAGTACAGGCTCTATGCTGTCCTTGTGCACGTGGGCTTGCGTCGTGACAGAGGGCATTACCTGTGCTACGTGAAAGCTGGCAACGGCCGCTGGTATCAGATGGATGACGCGAAGGTCACTGCCTGTGGCCTGACTTTGGCCTTGAAGCAAAGTGCCTACGTGCTTTTCTATGTGCGCAAGGGTGAATGGGATGGCGCCAATGGGCAAGTGCCACGGGGCCAGGGAGCGCCAGGCTCTGGGCCTCGAGAGAGACACGCAAGTACCCCAGGGGAGCCTGCAAAACATTCCAACCTGGAAGCGGAAGAAGACTGGCAGCACTTGGAGTGGAGAACGCAGGAACTCAGCTTACATGAGTGGAAATCCCTGCAAGAGCAGCAGCGGCCCAAGGGCTCCTTCAACCTCAGGCGAGTGGAGCCCGGCCTGCCAAGCACTGCAGTCCTGATTCATCAGGCACGATCCAGCGTGCAGCCGACGAGCCATCCCGCACCACAGGAACGCTCCTGGCAGCGCAGCTCAGCTGGCACGCCAACGCATCAGCTGCCCGAGAATGCCAGCCAGCTCCCCGGGCTGGCAAGCAGAGGCAGAGCCAGAGCTCCCAAGAGGAAGAACAAACACGCAAAGAGGCCGCTCCTACAATTCTAGTCGCTTCCCTCCTGGCGGGAGCCTTTGCCGAGCCTTGCTTGGTGGTAGGGGAGTGCACATCCGCGGGGGTGGGCCAGCACCTGCAAGGAGATTGCGGGTGGCGATCTCATCCCTCAATAAAGGACATACTTTTCATGCGTGCATCAACAAGGAGAGACACTATCTTTCTCGGTTCATGCGTATGTTTACTGATGAATCAGTGGATAGAACACGCACACACACGCTCAGGCACACACACATGCACACACGCAACATTGGCTGGACCTACTTGGTCTGGAAAGGGCATCGCAAACACGTTGTGGGGCATACAGGCAGCGAGCCCCATGGCTCCATCACGGAAAGCCAGATGGAGCTGAGAATCTATAGGGAATCCTCAGCCAGCTCTTGTCTTTGGAAACAAGGGCTCCCCGTGCACCTAGGCCTTGGGGAACCCAAGATGACAAGTTGTGACTGGGATGAGGGGAACTCAGTGGGGCAGGGGATTTGGGCCTTCATCAATGCGTCAATGAATCAATAAATTCATATTGAAAAAGGAAACCAAGCCTTGTCTTCTAAGTCAGAGTGATAATTAGGAGTTCACTGTGATCACTGATCGAGCGATTGATCGATGCTTTGATAGGTGGAAGGAAGGAAGGATGGATGGATGGATGGATGTATTCACCATTTCTCCGAGAGACAGAAAGAGAGTCAGAAATGAGAGAAAGGGGAGAGAGAGAGACAGAGAGAAGAATGGAGACACTGAGTCTCTCAGGTACACTGGTTCTCTCGTCCATTCCCATCACAAGCTGAAGCGCAGAGGCAGGCCCCGACGGCCGAGCCAGTAGCTTCTTCTGGGTGTCTTCGTTGGCGGCGGGGAGCCGAGTCTTTGGGCCATGCTTTACTGCATTCCCTGGCCACAAGCAGGGAGCTGGCCGGAAAGAGGATCAGCCCGAGCATAGACAGGCACCTGTGTGGGTAGCCGGCCATGCAAGACAGAGGGTGTGGCCTCAAATCCTATGAAGAGTGTTTTCAGCGTGAGGGGATTTTAAGCTCTGCTGGTGGGATTGAAACGGAACCAGTCTCCCCTCCCCCCATATACATGTCTCCAAACCCTCACTTTCTCTTGCACACATGCACACACACAAGCAAACACACACACACTTTGACATGAAGTTGTACTTTCACCAAAGCTGCAGGACATCCAAGCGTTCCATCACACTTAGTTGTTGTTGTTTGTGAAATCTCTGGCATCAATCATGCCATCATCCCACGTGGGTTGCAATGTGGCCAGAGAGCGAGGTGATGATGCTAAGTCCATCGCCTCCCAGTGCTGTGGAGAAGAGCAGGTGATGTGAGAAGCCATGAGGGAGGCTGCCCCACCCTCAGCCCTCTGACCATTTCCGGACTTGAAGCTGATTGGTGGAGCTGGCCGGTGGGGGGCGGGTGCGCAGGTCGTGTAGGCTATATAAGGGTGGTGAGTGGAGGGAGACCTGAGCATCCGTCCCTGACCTGAGCAAGGTTGCAGAGAGCGGAACGCCAGCGCACAAGTCTCGGGACCATGGCCCCTGGAGTAGTGCTGAAGGCTGCTTCAATGCCCTCGGGGGGTGAGTCTCATTTCAAGGTCCTTGGCAGATACAGAGGTTCTCAGCGGAATGCAGAAGGGGCTTTGTATGTGCCAGGGAAATCGTCAGCCCGGCCACAGAACGAGCCCCAGCTGGACGAGGATTTGGCTGCAGGGCAAACAGAGCTGGCTGCCGGAGGGCAAGCTTCTCTGAGCTGGATGGAACCTTACGGCATCGGGGCTGGTCTGCAGAACCTGGGGAACGCCTGCTACATGAATGCAGCCCTCCAGTGTCTGACATACACCCCGCCACTCGCCAACTATCTGCTGTCGCAGGAGCACTCCCGCACGTGCCAGCGTCGTTCAGAGCTCTGCACGCTCTGTGCTCTGGAAAGTCACTTTACTTGGGCCCTACACAGTCCCGGCCACGTGATCCAGCCCTGTCAGGCATTGGCTGCTGGCTTTCACAGAAACCGCCAAGAAGATGCCCACGAGTTTCTGATGTTCGCGCTCGATGCCCTCAGGGCAGCAGGTCTGCCTGGCCTCAACTGCGAGGTGGCGCCCACTGAGGACCAGCCTCTAAGCCATCAGCTAGCTGGAGGCCGCTGGAGGTCTCGAGTCACATGTCTCCAGTGCCGAGGCACTTCAGACACATGGGACCCATACCTGGACATTGTGCTGGATATCCAGGCCGCCAAGGATGTGCAGGAAGCCTTGCGGCATTTGGTGAGCCCGGAAGAGCTGGACGGGGACAACGCCTATGATTGTGCTGCCTGCCTCAAGAAGACGCCTGCCTCCCGCACACTCACCTTGCACACGTGTGGGGATGTGCTCATCTTGGTCTTGAAACGCTTTTCTGACTTCACGCGTGACAAGATGGCGAAGCCCGTGCACTATCCTGACTGCTTGGACATGAGGCCTTACCTGTCTCGGCAGAATGGGGGGCCGCTGGAGTACAGGCTCTATGCTGTCCTTGTGCACGTGGGCTTGCGTCGTGACAGAGGGCATTACCTGTGCTACGTGAAAGCTGGCAACGGCCGCTGGTATCAGATGGATGACGCGAAGGTCACTGCCTGTGGCCTGACTTTGGCCTTGAAGCAAAGTGCCTACGTGCTTTTCTATGTGCGCAAGGGTGAATGGGATGGCGCCAATGGGCAAGTGCCACGGGGCCAGGGAGCGCCAGGCTCTGGGCCTCGAGAGAGACACGCAAGTACCCCAGGGGAGCCTGCAAAACATTCCAACCTGGAAGCGGAAGAAGACTGGCAGCACTTGGAGTGGAGAACGCAGGAACTCAGCTTACATGAGTGGAAATCCCTGCAAGAGCAGCAGCGGCCCAAGGGCTCCTTCAACCTCAGGCGAGTGGAGCCCGGCCTGCCAAGCACTGCAGTCCTGATTCATCAGGCACGATCCAGCGTGCAGCCGACGAGCCATCCCGCACCACAGGAACGCTCCTGGCAGCGCAGCTCAGCTGGCACGCCAACGCATCAGCTGCCCGAGAATGCCAGCCAGCTCCCCGGGCTGGCAAGCAGAGGCAGAGCCAGAGCTCCCAAGAGGAAGAACAAACACGCAAAGAGGCCGCTCCTACAATTCTAGTCGCTTCCCTCCTGGCGGGAGCCTTTGCCGAGCCTTGCTTGGTGGTAGGGGAGTGCACATCCGCGGGGGTGGGCCAGCACCTGCAAGGAGATTGCGGGTGGCGATCTCATCCCTCAATAAAGGACATACTTTTCATGCGTGCATCAACAAGGAGAGACACTATCTTTCTCGGTTCATGCGTATGTTTACTGATGAATCAGTGGATAGAACACGCACACACACGCTCAGGCACACACACATGCACACACGCAACATTGGCTGGACCTACTTGGTCTGGAAAGGGCATCGCAAACACGTTGTGGGGCATACAGGCAGCGAGCCCCATGGCTCCATCACGGAAAGCCAGATGGAGCTGAGAATCTATAGGGAATCCTCAGCCAGCTCTTGTCTTTGGAAACAAGGGCTCCCCGTGCACCTAGGCCTTGGGGAACCCAAGATGACAAGTTGTGACTGGGATGAGGGGAACTCAGTGGGGCAGGGGATTTGGGCCTTCATCAATGCGTCAATGAATCAATAAATTCATATTGAAAAAGGAAACCAAGCCTTGTCTTCTAAGTCAGAGTGATAATTAGGAGTTCACTGTGATCACTGATCGAGCGATTGATCGATGCTTTGATAGGTGGAAGGAAGGAAGGATGGATGGATGGATGGATGTATTCACCATTTCTCCGAGAGACAGAAAGAGAGTCAGAAATGAGAGAAAGGGGAGAGAGAGAGACAGAGAGAAGAATGGAGACACTGAGTCTCTCAGGTACACTGGTTCTCTCGCCCATTCCCATCACAAGCTGAAGCGCAGAGGCAGGCCCCGACGGCCGAGCCAGTAGCTTCTTCTGGGTGTCTTCGTTGGCGGCGGGGAGCCGAGTCTTTGGGCCATGCTTTACTGCATTCCCTGGCCACAAGCAGGGAGCTGGCCGGAAAGAGGATCAGCCCGAGCATAGACAGGCACCTGTGTGGGTAGCCGGCCATGCAAGACAGAGGGTGTGGCCTCAAATCCTATGAAGAGTGTTTTCAGCGTGAGGGGATTTTAAGCTCTGCTGGTGGGATTGAAACGGAACCAGTCTCCCCTCCCCCCATATACATGTCTCCAAACCCTCACTTTCTCTTGCACACATGCACACACACAAGCAAACACACACACACTTTGACATGAAGTTGTACTTTCACCAAAGCTGCAGGACATCCAAGCGTTCCATCACACTTAGTTGTTGTTGTTTGTGAAATCTCTGGCATCAATCATGCCATCATCCCACGTGGGTTGCAATGTGGCCAGAGAGCGAGGTGATGATGCTAAGTCCATCGCCTCCCAGTGCTGTGGAGAAGAGCAGGTGATGTGAGAAGCCATGAGGGAGGCTGCCCCACCCTCAGCCCTCTGACCATTTCCGGACTTGAAGCTGATTGGTGGAGCTGGCCGGTGGGGGGCGGGTGCGCAGGTCGTGTAGGCTATATAAGGGTGGTGAGTGGAGGGAGACCTGAGCATCTGTCCCTGACCTGAGCAAGGTTGCAGAGAGCGGAACGCCAGCGCACAAGTCTCGGGACCATGGCCCCTGGAGTAGTGCTGAAGGCTGCTTCAATGCCCTCGGGGGGTGAGTCTCATTTCAAGGTCCTTGGCAGATACAGAGGTTCTCAGCGGAATGCAGAAGGGGCTTTGTATGTGCCAGGGAAATCGTCAGCCCGGCCACAGAACGAGCCCCAGCTGGACGAGGATTTGGCTGCAGGGCAAACAGAGCTGGCTGCCGGAGGGCAAGCTTCTCTGAGCTGGATGGAACCTTACGGCATCGGGGCTGGTCTGCAGAACCTGGGGAACGCCTGCTACATGAATGCAGCCCTCCAGTGTCTGACATACACCCCGCCACTCGCCAACTATCTGCTGTCGCAGGAGCACTCCCGCACGTGCCAGCGTCGTTCAGAGCTCTGCACGCTCTGTGCTCTGGAAAGTCACTTTACTTGGGCCCTACACAGTCCCGGCCACGTGATCCAGCCCTGTCAGGCATTGGCTGCTGGCTTTCACAGAAACCGCCAAGAAGATGCCCACGAGTTTCTGATGTTCGCGCTCGATGCCCTCAGGGCAGCAGGTCTGCCTGGCCTCAACTGCGAGGTGGGGCCCACTGAGGACCAGCCTCTAAGCCATCAGCTAGCTGGAGGCCGCTGGAGGTCTCGAGTCACATGTCTCCAGTGCCGAGGCACTTCAGACACATGGGACCCATACCTGGACATTGTGCTGGATATCCAGGCCGCCAAGGATGTGCAGGAAGCCTTGCGGCATTTGGTGAGCCCGGAAGAGCTGGACGGGGACAACGCCTATGATTGTGCTGCCTGCCTCAAGAAGACGCCTGCCTCCCGCACACTCACCTTGCACACGTGTGGGGATGTGCTCATCTTGGTCTTGAAACGCTTTTCTGACTTCACGCGTGACAAGATGGCGAAGCCCGTGCACTATCCTGACTGCTTGGACATGAGGCCTTACCTGTCTCGGCAGAATGGGGGGCCGCTGGAGTACAGGCTCTATGCTGTCCTTGTGCACGTGGGCTTGCGTCGTGACAGAGGGCATTACCTGTGCTACGTGAAAGCTGGCAACGGCCGCTGGTATCAGATGGATGACGCGAAGGTCACTGCCTGTGGCCTGACTTTGGCCTTGAAGCAAAGTGCCTACGTGCTTTTCTATGTGCGCAAGGGTGAATGGGATGGCGCCAATGGGCAAGTGCCACGGGGCCAGGGAGCGCCAGGCTCTGGGCCTCGAGAGAGACACGCAAGTACCCCAGGGGAGCCTGCAAAACATTCCAACCTGGAAGCGGAAGAAGACTGGCAGCACTTGGAGTGGAGAACGCAGGAACTCAGCTTACATGAGTGGAAATCCCTGCAAGAGCAGCAGCGGCCCAAGGGCTCCTTCAACCTCAGGCGAGTGGAGCCCGGCCTGCCAAGCACTGCAGTCCTGATTCATCAGGCACGATCCAGCGTGCAGCCGACGAGCCATCCCGCACCACAGGAACGCTCCTGGCAGCGCAGCTCAGCTGGCACGCCAACGCATCAGCTGCCCGAGAATGCCAGCCAGCTCCCCGGGCTGGCAAGCAGAGGCAGAGCCAGAGCTCCCAAGAGGAAGAACAAACACGCAAAGAGGCCGCTCCTACAATTCTAGTCGCTTCCCTCCTGGCGGGAGCCTTTGCCGAGCCTTGCTTGGTGGTAGGGGAGTGCACATCCGCGGGGGTGGGCCAGCACCTGCAAGGAGATTGCGGGTGGCGATCTCATCCCTCAATAAAGGACATACTTTTCATGCGTGCATCAACAAGGAGAGACACTATCTTTCTCGGTTCATGCGTATGTTTACTGATGAATCAGTGGATAGAACACGCACACACACGCTCAGGCACACACACATGCACACACGCAACATTGGCTGGACCTACTTGGTCTGGAAAGGGCATCGCAAACACGTTGTGGGGCATACAGGCAGCGAGCCCCATGGCTCCATCACGGAAAGCCAGATGGAGCTGAGAATCTATAGGGAATCCTCAGCCAGCTCTTGTCTTTGGAAACAAGGGCTCCCCGTGCACCTAGGCCTTGGGGAACCCAAGATGACAAGTTGTGACTGGGATGAGGGGAACTCAGTGGGGCAGGGGATTTGGGCCTTCATCAATGCGTCAATGAATCAATAAATTCATATTGAAAAAGGAAACCAAGCCTTGTCTTCTAAGTCAGAGTGATAATTAGGAGTTCACTGTGATCACTGATCGAGCGATTGATCGATGCTTTGATAGGTGGAAGGAAGGAAGGATGGATGGATGGATGGATGTATTCACCATTTCTCCGAGAGACAGAAAGAGAGTCAGAAATGAGAGAAAGGGGAGAGAGAGAGACAGAGAGAAGAATGGAGACACTGAGTCTCTCAGGTACACTGGTTCTCTCGCCCATTCCCATCACAAGCTGAAGCGCAGAGGCAGGCCCCGACGGCCGAGCCAGTAGCTTCTTCTGGGTGTCTTCGTTGGCGGCGGGGAGCCGAGTCTTTGGGCCATGCTTTACTGCATTCCCTGGCCACAAGCAGGGAGCTGGCCGGAAAGAGGATCAGCCCGAGCATAGACAGGCACCTGTGTGGGTAGCCGGCCATGCAAGACAGAGGGTGTGGCCTCAAATCCTATGAAGAGTGTTTTCAGCGTGAGGGGATTTTAAGCTCTGCTGGTGGGATTGAAACGGAACCAGTCTCCCCTCCCCCCATATACATGTCTCCAAACCCTCACTTTCTCTTGCACACATGCACACACACAAGCAAACACACACACACTTTGACATGAAGTTGTACTTTCACCAAAGCTGCAGGACATCCAAGCGTTCCATCACACTTAGTTGTTGTTGTTTGTGAAATCTCTGGCATCAATCATGCCATCATCCCACGTGGGTTGCAATGTGGCCAGAGAGCGAGGTGATGATGCTAAGTCCATCGCCTCCCAGTGCTGTGGAGAAGAGCAGGTGATGTGAGAAGCCATGAGGGAGGCTGCCCCACCCTCAGCCCTCTGACCATTTCCGGACTTGAAGCTGATTGGTGGAGCTGGCCGGTGGGGGGCGGGTGCGCAGGTCGTGTAGGCTATATAAGGGTGGTGAGTGGAGGGAGACCTGAGCATCCGTCCCTGACCTGAGCAAGGTTGCAGAGAGCGGAACGCCAGCGCACAAGTCTCGGGACCATGGCCCCTGGAGTAGTGCTGAAGGCTGCTTCAATGCCCTCGGGGGGTGAGTCTCATTTCAAGGTCCTTGGCAGATACAGAGGTTCTCAGCGGAATGCAGAAGGGGCTTTGTATGTGCCAGGGAAATCGTCAGCCCGGCCACAGAACGAGCCCCAGCTGGACGAGGATTTGGCTGCAGGGCAAACAGAGCTGGCTGCCGGAGGGCAAGCTTCTCTGAGCTGGATGGAACCTTACGGCATCGGGGCTGGTCTGCAGAACCTGGGGAACGCCTGCTACATGAATGCAGCCCTCCAGTGTCTGACATACACCCCGCCACTCGCCAACTATCTGCTGTCGCAGGAGCACTCCCGCACGTGCCAGCGTCGTTCAGAGCTCTGCACGCTCTGTGCTCTGGAAAGTCACTTTACTTGGGCCCTACACAGTCCCGGCCACGTGATCCAGCCCTGTCAGGCATTGGCTGCTGGCTTTCACAGAAACCGCCAAGAAGATGCCCACGAGTTTCTGATGTTCGCGCTCGATGCCCTCAGGGCAGCAGGTCTGCCTGGCCTCAACTGCGAGGTGGGGCCCACTGAGGACCAGCCTCTAAGCCATCAGCTAGCTGGAGGCCGCTGGAGGTCTCGAGTCACATGTCTCCAGTGCCGAGGCACTTCAGACACATGGGACCCATACCTGGACATTGTGCTGGATATCCAGGCCGCCAAGGATGTGCAGGAAGCCTTGCGGCATTTGGTGAGCCCGGAAGAGCTGGACGGGGACAACGCCTATGATTGTGCTGCCTGCCTCAAGAAGACGCCTGCCTCCCGCACACTCACCTTGCACACGTGTGGGGATGTGCTCATCTTGGTCTTGAAACGCTTTTCTGACTTCACGCGTGACAAGATGGCGAAGCCCGTGCACTATCCTGACTGCTTGGACATGAGGCCTTACCTGTCTCGGCAGAATGGGGGGCCGCTGGAGTACAGGCTCTATGCTGTCCTTGTGCACGTGGGCTTGCGTCGTGACAGAGGGCATTACCTGTGCTACGTGAAAGCTGGCAACGGCCGCTGGTATCAGATGGATGACGCGAAGGTCACTGCCTGTGGCCTGACTTTGGCCTTGAAGCAAAGTGCCTACGTGCTTTTCTATGTGCGCAAGGGTGAATGGGATGGCGCCAATGGGCAAGTGCCACGGGGCCAGGGAGCGCCAGGCTCTGGGCCTCGAGAGAGACACGCAAGTACCCCAGGGGAGCCTGCAAAACATTCCAACTTGGATGCTGAATATATCTGTTGAGAGTTATAAAGTTTGTCTATTGAGATATGCTTGACCAAACAGTTATTATCTAATTGTATCTGTGACAATACCAAAACTACATTTTGTATAAGCAGATAATCTACATGTACGTATAACTGGAATAGAGATTTAGAATTCTGAATTTGTGCTTGCCTTCATTTTCAAGTTTTTTTAAAAAAATGTTCCAGATCAGGTAGGGAAATACAGTTTTTTCAACCAAAATTGAGAATGCTGAAGAAATACTTGGGAGAAAATGAATTTGGAACTGAAAAAAATATGAATTAATAAAATTAACTGTGGCTTAAAGACCTTGTTTTGGGGCCTGTAACTAACTTCATTGTGCTCAATTTGGAATTGATTTCTAACATGCATCACCATTCACACGAAATAAATTTTAAATAGATTTCTTGAAAGAATGTTTTTGTGCATGATAAAGGCTCATAGCAGAGCAAACATATGTATGAGTGATTAATAGAATATTATTCAGAATACCTGTTGCAGTGCACTGTTGCCTCAGCTGTGAATCTCTCCTAGCTCTAGGAATTACAACATTACACTGGCTGTCAGAGTCTCCCTACCTAGGAAGTACACCTTTTTTTCTGCTGTAAAGTCTCCATGCTCTAGAGAGTATGCTGTTTCTCTGGCTGTCTGACTCTCCATGCTCTATGGAGTACAACATGGTTTTGGCTGTTAAATTGTCCCTGGACTGTACCCTTGCTTTGTGTATGTCATAGTATGTGAGGGTGTGCAGGATTTTGAATCTGTGTTTTTTCATGGATTGAGTTTGAGTTTAATACTATGTGAATAACAATATTTATGAGTTTGTGAATGTGAGAATGTGTGTACACATGAATCTGTTTTGAAAGAAGTTTGTGCAAGAGTGTTTCACTGAGAACTTGTTTGATGGTGAGAACATATGTGTCTGTATGACTGTGTGAGAGCATGCATGTGTATGAAGAGTATATGTATGACTAAGAGTCCATATGTGCACATGGGTATGTATGGCAGCGTGTGCCTGTGTGTGTGTACAAGTCTACGTGCTCTTTGCCTGAGAAGACGCTTTCTGTCTCTGCACCCAGCATGTAAATGCTGTGTGGCTCACTAGCAGGGTCGAAAGAAGAAGGGAGAACTTCTAGAACTTTACTGGGGTGTGCCTGCTGCCCTGTTTCCACTAAGGAATGCAGGCCCCAGGCAGCTCCCTGGATTGCAAGGGTGAGGTGTAGGGAAAGATGTAAGTGAAGGGCAATTCCAGAGGGAGGACATGCATTTCCTCTGTGCATGTGGCGCTTGAGCTCAATGACAGCTGTTCCAGGCCCATGTCCCTATGCCCACCTGCAGTCTTTTGGGGGTGATGCCACAGATGGGGAACACAGATTTCTCTCACTCCTATGCTAGCTGCTCTGTGGGCTCCCACCTGTGATCTTGGCCCAGTCTGGGCTCAGGTTTGGCGGCCATGCCCCATCATGCCAAGGCTGCTCAGCTGATACGGTGAGGCAGGCTGTATGGGAGACATGCCAGGGCCATAGGCCACCCTCCCCCCTTCAATAGCACCATGATAATGCTTTCAGGGTTGCTATTGCCTTGAAACACATATGTCCCTCGTCCCAGAAACCGATAGGCAAACCTGCAGGTGGAGTCGGGGAGGTTTTGAAGTCAGAATGCTGGAAGCCAATCTAGCAGGGCTGTTCACATCAGCTGAGGCCCAATGTCCCAGCTACATTGAGCAGCCAGCTGCCCACACAGGAGCAATGTGAGACAGCTCCACAAAACTGCCCATGACATCACACTCAGGTGGGCCTTTCTGGGCATGGTCTCTGTGACCTCACCTCCTGAGTTGTTCTCCTGCCTGTCCACCAAGTGGCTGTGAGCTGCATGGCATGGCCATAGCCCTTCTCCTGCAGGTACCTGGGGAAGCTGAGGTGAGTCTCCCTTACGAGGTGGCCCAGTCTCCTGAAGGCTCTTAAGTCCCAATGAGGGTTGCTATTGATCAGGTGCTGTCTCTGTTACATGGGGAAGTGGCTGGCTGAGTGGTCTGAGGGATGGACAAGAACTTGGGCTGGATTCCAGAGCCCTGGCAGACTAAGCCAGAATTAAGTGCTCAGTGCTTCGGTGAGCGAGTTAGATCAGGACCCATCTGCAATGGGATGGTGGCACCCCCAGGTTATGGATATGCATTTGATTGTCTCGGTGCCCTCCATCTACAGAGACTTCTGCAGAGATGCCCACTCTCAGCAGGACCAGCTCATGGTGACCACAGCCCAAGGCCATGGGCTCTATGTGCCTCCTGGTGTTGTCACCAGTTGGTGCTACGTGCATGCTGGTGGTGGGCAGTGAGGGGCAGCTATGGGGTATAGGGGCCATATAACAACTGGGCCTGGCCATTTCCTGTGCACACAGAGGCCTTCTGAGCACAGCTAGTGACTCTCTCTCCTGAACCCCAACCTCTAAGATGGGGTAATGTATGGGGAGGAGGAGCACATCTGAGCTCAGTCTACAGTTGCAAGTACAAGGCTTAGAGAGAGTGGAGTCTTGCCAGTCTCTGTGGTTTATGGTGGAGCTGGGCCTGGATATTGAGGTATTCAGTCCAGTAGGGGTTCATTTTCTAGGTCTTCTTCCTTCTGGTGCAGGTTATCCTGCCTGCCAGGGCTCCTGACCACTTCTCGTTGCCTCTCCTGTGCCTTCAGGATTCCTGCAGATTTGTTCTGTCTTGGCTAGCCCAGCAGCTGGGCATCTTGGGACACTTTGAGGACAAACCTTGTGTCACTTGTTGAAGCAGGGATTTCGGATGGGACAAAGTTCCCTGCACATAGCAGTGCCCTGAGGAAGCTCTGGGGCAGGAGATTGGGGCAGCGAAGAGGTGAGGGCCTGGTACTTAGTAATCAGCGAGGCTCAGGGATGGGGCCTTGGAAGGTAGCAGGGGCTCGAGAGTGCTCCCACATTTGGGCAGAACTGCATGTCAGGAGGAAGCAGAATTGCTCCATGGGGCCCCAGACCCAGGCCTTTCCTCACAGCTCAAGTGCTGGGACTCTGGGATAGCCCACATGGCTTCAGGCCTGGCAGGAGGACCCTGTACACAGACCCTGAGTTGGTCTGCAGGAGGCTGGGGCTTAGGGCAGGAGTTCCACCTTGCCTGAGTGTGTCCTCCAGACTGCTCAGGCCCACAAGCTTCATGGAGGGATCATGGATGTTTGCCACTGGGACACTGCTTGACTCCCTGAGGAATTGGAGGCCAAGCTGAAATCGGGCTGAGAGCATGAAGTCAGCACAAGCTGGACTCTCCCAGCATGGCACAGGCATGGTGTGTCCCTGAGATCACTGGAGGGGGACAGGAGGGACCCAGAACCAGGGAACGGGAAGGGAGAACAGATCTGAGTGTGTGGGGCAGGGGGTACTCATTCTGGGGAAGAATGTGAAGCTGAAAGAGGATGGCGTCCCCTGTTCCCAGGCAGACCACTGGGTCTGAGATACAGGGAGAGATGCTGAGCTCTTGGCGGCAGGGAGACTCCAAGCCTGCAGTGGGACAATGCCATTGCAGCCGGGGCCTGGTTCCTAGCAATCCTAGCAGCATTTGGGGAAAGCATACGCAGGGCATGGGCCTATCTGGGAGGCTTGTGCTCGGGCATCAGCCCCCATCAGTGTCTCTCCCCCCGCAGGAGCAATCCAGCTCTCCTTGGCCTCAAGTGCTGGGGCTCTGGGAAGTGCCTCATCTCCCTAACCCACTATGCCCTCAGCAGGACCCAGGCCTCCAGAGTGCCAGGATGGAGGGACAGGTCCTGAGAGGTTGTGATAGGACCTGAACTCTATTTTGCTTATTTTGGAAGCACACAGCCCCCCATTTCCTCCAGGGAGGACCTCTCTCTGCTTACCCTTCAGGAAGGGACCAAGAACAGCCACCCTGGAAATGATGAAGCCAAAGATCCATGGGGGCCAAACTGGACCAAGTGGACCCTGGCACTGGCTGGAAAGTGGTGGTCTGGGCCCAGAGTGCCAGACAAGTGATCCACCTGGGACCACCCCTTGGGTCAGAGCCTGCTCTCCAGTCCTCACTCTTTGATGAAGCATGGAGTCTCCAAGAAAGTGGCGCCCAGCACTGAGGCCAAGGGCTGAGCCTGGGAGCGGGGGCCCCAGGGTCAGCTGAGGCAGGGTTCCTGAGGATTGTGATGAGTGGTGATCAGCCAGTGGGCCTCCCTTTCCAGGCTGTAACATGAGGTGATGCTTTCTTGGTTCCTTTTATGTTGAAACTGGATTGCTGCTATTGATGTGAGAACACCCATGCGCCCTCCTAGCTGCCTTTCTGCCCACAGGAAGTACAGTTCTGTCAGTGCCAGACAAGGCAGGAAAGGCTGTTGTCAGTGGGCCGGGTCCTTCATGGCCTGCTTTCTTCAGACTCAGTGCCTGATTCCTCTGCAGCTTATCCAGGTTCCCACTAGGCAGGTGTCCCCACACACCAGCCCCTACCCTGGGAGGCTCACCCTTTGGATGCTGTCCCCAACCTGGCTCTCCACATGCAGGGTCAGTGCCTGCCTTGGGCTTCAGGCCAGGGAGAAAAGAGGAGTGCTAGCCAGGCACTGGGTGTTGCAGAGCTCTTCAGCTGAAATGTATTCCCAGCATCGGCAGCTGCAGAGAGAGGACAGGTAGGTGGGTGCCTTAGGAGCATGGAGCAGCTATCCTGTGTGGCCCCTGAGGCCTCTCTGTCAGCTCATACCCCACAGGAAGGACAACCCTGCCCTCAGCCTTCTCCCCAAGAAATCACTGCTTCCTAAGGAGTAACTGTGGTTGTTGACAGTAGCTGACAGGACATGCCCTCACTGCTGTTCCTGCTACACTAGGCTATGCCTCCGTGGGCTTGTCATCTCCTAGATGGAGTGACATGGGGCCACAGGGTGTCCTGTAGAAGCAGCAGGGGAGACAGCTGCTCAGCCTGGAATATTTCTGTGGATTAAAGGATGCTAGCTTGGGCCCAGTGGCGTGGCCTAGCTGCTAAAGTCCTCGCCTTGAACACACCAGGATCTCATATAGGTGCTGGTTCTAATTCTGGCAGCTCCACTTCCCATAAAGCTCCCTGCTTGTGGCCTGGGAAAGCAGTTGAGGACGGCCCAAATGCTTTGGGATCCTGCACCCATGTGGGAGACCCGGAGGAGGTTCCTGGCTCCTGGCTTCGGATTGGCACAGCACTGGCCGTTGCACACACTTGGGGAGTGAATCATCGGGTGGAAGATCTTCCTCTCTGTCTCTCCTCCTCTCTGTAAATCTGACTTTGTAATGAAAAAAAAGATGCTACCTCTCCATCCAGCCCACAATGCTGCAGGAGGACTGAGGCTGGGGCAGAAATGGGACCCCCCAATGCCACCCCCTTGGCCTCTGCCTGGCCTGGGTCAGTCTCAGCAGCTATTATTGGCTCAAGATCTGGGATGTGGACCCCCTGTTCCTATGAGACCAGCACCTGCCCAGCCCTATGCTGCTGCCCTGAGTCCCTGTTGGCTGGACCTCTTGCAAGAACTAGGTCATGATGGGTTCTAGAAGGATCTTTCCCTCTGCTCCATCTCCCACCAGGTCTGGCACCCTGAGTAGCCCCAGGTGGGTCCATGTGTTGGGAGGGAGAACCTTTCTGTAACTGGTCAGTTATTCTGCATTAAGCTGTGTCCTTCACTCACCTGCTCAGCTCGGCTCTGAGCTCCCCACCTGCGGGGCGGTAGAAAGAGGTACAGTCATATTGCTGGGGGGACATGCACACTTGGGTGGCTGCCAGGTGGATTTCACTAGATGAGCAGCACTGGGCAACCTGGAAGGGTTTCCAAGCTGACTCTTGGTCCCGATGCCCAGATAGTGAAGGGTTTTCTTGGTGTGAGAGAACATTCAGAGCCTCCAGGGAACCCCTTTAGTCACTGTGCTCAGACTGGCAGTCTTCAGGGTGGGAGAATCTACAGAAGAAACAGAGTGATGGCCTTGTGAACTGGACATGTCCTGAAAGGTTTCCTGGAGACAGTGACAGACTGAGGGTAATGTAGCAAGGTGAGGGGAGGAAAACAGCAGAGGAAAGGCGGGCCAAGGGCAGAACCACAATCAGCCAGGCCGGGGAAGGAGTTCTGCAGGAGCACAGCACCAGACCAGGCTGGGGCAGTCTCTGGACAGTGTGGTCAATATGGAGGATGGCAGGGTGAGGTTGCACTAGAGAAAACACACTGCTCCTAAAGAGCCAGAGCATCAGGCTGTGGCAACCAGACTTCCAATCATGCTTTCTCAAGGGTTAAACCTATGACAAATGTCATTAGATCCCATATCATAGGGCACGGGAAAGGCCTAGTGCCAGGAGCAAGAATCACGGGTGGCTTGGATACTGACTCCTGTTCTGGGGATGGTCTTGAGCTCATTCATGTTAGGAGGGAGCAGGAAGGCTCTGACATGGCACATCCTCTGCCCAGGGTGTAGTGGGCATAATGGAGATGCCTCAGCCTAGTGGGGAGAAGAACAGGGGAGACTGGGAATTTCTTGGAGGGGACTACACCTATGGCTGAGAAAGAGGCATCAGCAGACAGAACCCTTGGCTGTAAGGGGGCTGGACACATCATGGTTTGTGAGTTTGAGAGGTGCCTGGAGGAACCGTGAAAAGGTGAGTCCCAGGGGTGCCCACCCCTGGCCAGCGCTGGGCAAAGTCCAGTTGCAACGGAGGGTGACATCTATCTTCTTCTGCCTATAGTGGCAGCACCACCCATCCTGACACCCTTCCTCCAAGCAGCAGAGTCTTCAGAGTCGGAGAGCCAGCAACCTGCTCATGGGACAGAGAGCAGAAGGGGACAGGGAGTGCCACGATGCCTCTCAGACTCAGAGATGGAGCCCCTGCCCACTCTGGAGTGGCCTTGGAGCCCTGACTCAGGAGACTTATTCTCTGTGGCTCAAATGTGGGACTGGGGCAAGCAGAGGAACCAGGGCAGGGGTCAGACCTGGTGGGGGTTATTTTGGGTTGCTCTGACCAGGTTGTAGCTCCTACTGGTTTGTGTGAGGGGTTCTGCAGTGTAGGTAGAGGGCTGAGTGTGTGCTACGCAGAACCAGGCTGGACTGCAACACCACAGGCCCTGTACTGGCAAGCACGCACAAAAATCTGGTCTGGGATCATCTCAGTTTCTTTGGGCATCTCCCCAAACTAACTGCTTGACTCAGAACCCCAACCATGAAGAGAAGTGCAGGTTCCATGGGCTGACCATGGAGTGCAAGTGTCAAAGCTGAGCCTCCTCAAAGGTTCAGACAGAGCAGTGGACAGGTGCACATGGAGGAAATGGCAGTCCATCAGAACTTGCAGAGGACACCTGGTACCACAATAGAGAATGGAGGACAGAATAAATCAATCAACTACCCCAGCCATATGTTGGCAATGAAAATCTGGGCAAATGGAGACTCTAAGGTGGACTATGTCAACCAGCAGATTCTACAGCAAGTTCATCGTGCATGGAATGGCAAGATTGACAGCAATTCAGAACTGTTGAATTATCAAAACTGCTTGATCAGGAGGCTTAGAGCATGCCCCACATTGGGGGTCCGGGATGGGTGGGAGGCTGGGTTGGGCTTCTCCCTTTATATCCCCTTTACCCCAGATACATTTTTAAAAAATCAAAAACGAGGAAACAATAATCTTACCAGCTTTCCTGTACCTCTTGACACTGTGCCCTACTCAACTATGTAAAGATTATTAAAATAAAACTATTCCAAAAAATGTGGGAGTGGTAACTAAAAGTGTGGGTTCAAAGAAGAAACACTGCACAGGTGGGGCTGTCTGAAGTGGAGTCTGCTGTGGGTGGGTGGGTGGAGGGTGTTTCCCATTTAAGGCTGCAGCCTTCAGAGCACTTGAGTTGCAGCCTCCCCAGAATACTTGCCAGGTTCCAATCAGGGATGAGACACAGCCCACAGCAGGGAGGGGGTGGGAGATGCTTTGTGCTGCAAAGGTTGCACGTCTGTTAAGAAGGCTATTAGCCAGGCTGGCATGGTAGTCTAGTGGCTGAAGTCCTCGCCTTACACATGCCAGGATGCCATATCGGTGCCAGTTCTAGTCCTGACACCCCCTTTTTCTATCCAGTTCCCTGCTTGTGGCCTGGGAAAGCAGTCAAGGATGGTCCAAAGCCCTTTGACCCTGCATGCATGTGGGAGACCTGGAAGAGGTTCTGGGCTCCTGGCTTCAGATCAGTTCAGCTCTCGCCATTGTAGCCACTAGGGAAGTGAATCATCAGACCCAAGATCTTCCTCTCTGTTTCTCCTCCTCTCTGTATATGACTTTCCAATAAAAAAATAAACACATCTTTAAATCCCACCTTGACTGTTGTATACTGGTGCAGTGTCCCCACCCTGGGAGCCAGGGACTGGGATTGCAGGGAGGATCCCGGGGAAGTGTGTGCTTTCTGGAGGCATGAAGGAGACAGTGGAAGCCTGGGTTGTAGGGTACAGTGAGGTGTCCTGGGCCTCTGTGCCTAGCACCCCTCTTACAGCCCCTGTGTCTCCCCTCCCAGTAGTCAGCTCATGCTGTCATTTCCCTCTGTGTTGGTAAGGGTGGGACAGCTGGCACCTTGGGCTCTGGCTCCCGCACAGTCACATGCCTGGGGTTTTGCAGGCCATGCTGCATGGGTTTGTCAACACATCACAGCGCATTCAGGGCCTGCTGAGGCAGGCCTGAGGCAGAGTGCTGCCAGCTGGGCAGGAGTAGAGAAACACAGAGCTGGGAGTAGAGAAATTGTGATTGCAGGTCACACCTGCAGACCTGTGATCTGTCGCCCATGTCCCAGCAGGTCTGACATGCACAGCTCAAAGTGGAGGAGCAGCTGATGTTCCCCACTCTAGGCAAGGCTTTGGGGTTGCCTTGTATCTGGGCGGGTGTCTGTGGGACAAGTTGCCCTCCTGGACAGGGCTGAGCTGGGACCAGACTGATGGGCCTGGGTTCCTGGGTAGAGGGGTAACAGGTGAGGGAGTCAGTGCTGGGTGCAGATGTGGGCTACCAGGGACCATGTTCCATGCACAGCTAAGTTGGAGCTTTGGATACTCTCAGGGTAATGTTGTAGGATGAATATGTCCCAGACATGGCCTGGGCCCTTCTCTGGACATTCAAATGTCATGGTATCTTATGTTTTCATGGCTCAATCTGGCTGCCTCACACTGCAGTGGTGACTGACTGAGGCAAACTTGTCTTGGGGATCTGACATGAGGTACGATGGCACTCTCAGGGACGAGGGACTCAGATGCTAACTGACTGGGGACTGACTTACCACTGTCCCGGCCGGTGCAGGTAGTGGAGCCCATGTGGCAGGCATAACCCCTGGGGTACAGTGGAGACCACTGTCTGAGGCCCACCATAGGAGCCAGCCATTCATGGGACTTCAGCCACAGCACGCAAGAGAGACAAGATTGGGATGTCAAAGGAGTACATTGGTTGGCTTGATTAAGAGAGACTTCCACAGCATCATTCTAGGATTGTGCGGGGCAGATTCCAGAGGTGGAAGGTCATCTTATGGTCAAAGAGGGGGACATTATTGAGAAGTGGAGGTCAAGAATAGAGATTGTCAAGCAAGCGTCTGCAGAGCCATTGGGGATAGGGCTTGGGCTAGGTGGGTGGGTACTCTGGGGGTGTGGGTGAAGCTAGTACCAATGAGGCCAGTGCCGGGCAGGCAGTCCCACTAGCTTCCTTTGGGCCCCAGACAGAGCTCTGATCTCTCTTCCTGGTTCTTCCTAATAGCAGGGGGTGGAGTGAGTGGTAGGCCTGCTGCTGCACCAGAGCCCAAGGCCGCACAGGTACCTGCACCTGGTGTCCCTGCCCAAAATCCATTCCAGCCTGCTCCTACCTCAGCAGAATCTTTCTTATTGAGCTTTGAGATGTAGGAACCCAGAGTGGTTTGTCAAGGCTCCTTCTGTGAGGAAGGTGGGGGGCTCAAAAGCACCTTGCTTTGGAGGATATCCTAGTGGTGTAGACACCAACAGACACCAACAGAAGCAGGTGGCCTCCCAGGGACCTCTGGAGGCTTCCTAGACAGGAACAGCAGAACAGGGCTGAGGGCCTTGCAGTCTCAACTTCAGGGCACTCAAAACCCACTCTGCCAGGTGTGGCAAATGAATTTGCGTGGCCCTGCATCTCTGAGTCTGGGGGCAGTGCTCACAGTCTTCTGTTGCTGCTGTCCCGTGTTTGTCCAAAAGGTTCCAGGCAGGCAGAGAAAGGGTGCATGAACACCTGGGCAAGAGTGGCCTGGTGCACATGGGTGGTCTTTGAAGGAAGAGAGATCTGGGGGCAAAGTAGCAGACAGACACATAGTCTCCTGGAAGCCTACCCACTGCCTCTCGTGCTCCCCCACCCCAAGGTGCAGTCTGCAGAGGGCTCTCACCTGGCCACAGGCAGCAGTACCCAGCAAGACAGGGCATGCAGGCAGCTGCGTTCTGGCCTCTTTCACCTGCCAGGTGGGTATGTTCAGGGAAGGCCTGGGGGCCTGCTGGACTGGAGGCATTCCCTCCAGAGCAGCAGTGACCAGTGGGGCAGGGCCAGACACCAGAGCCCCTGCAGAGCCAGCGCTGTGCTCACATTCCTCTCCAATGTGGCCTCCCTGGCTTTCCCAGGGACCGGTTCCTTCTGGGATGTAGGATGGGCCCCTTGCTTCCAGCGTTTCACCTGCAGTACACCAGCACCCAGGACAGAGTCCGCAGTCTTCCCTCTGCATGGCCCCTGGGCAGCCACCAGGGTGTGGGGCAGACATAGGATGCACTGGTCTTGGGGCAGTAAGAACCTGCAGGACATGGGCTCACTGGGTCCCATAGAGGAGGTGCTGACAACACCAGGATCCGGGGCCTGGCCAGAGCTGAGAGAGAACCTTGGTCCTGCCTCTCCTTGTAAGGGTCAAGACTGTAACTATCTGAATCACATGAATGTCACCCTTCATGTTACACACACACACACACACACACACACACACACACATGCAGACATGGCGCATGCACAGGTAGAGCCAACCATTGCTTTAAATTTGCTTGTGGCAATAAAATAAAATCCTTGATGGAGTGCGTCCTGAGTCTCTCACCACCACAGACAGGAAGCACAGCTGTTACCTGGTGGGCAAGGCTCTGCGCACTGCTGCTGCTGGGGACACAGGGCTTGTGGTTGCCGAGGGTCTAATGGCATCACTTACAAGGTCCCAGGTGGGCAGAAGTAACCGGCAGGGCACTTCCCACACTTGTCCTCCTCTACCAGGGAGGAGAGAGGAGAGCGGGGCAGGGGCCTAAAATGGGGCCCATGGAGGAGCCTGCAGTTTGTACCTGGGACAGGCTAAGCCCATTCATGGATGTGCCATGCACCACAGACATGTGCAGGACTCAGCAGAGGAGGCCGAGACTCAACCTGGGCCCAGTGTGGCTGACAGCATCCTCTGCATGTCTCCTCTGAACCCAGCTCCTGCTTCTCTTAGCCGCAGGCTCAGGGGCTCAGGAGAAGGGGGTGAGGCTGTTACTAGCAGGGGAGCCCTCCTGGGGGAGCCTAGGGTCCAGCTGCTTTTTCTATGCAGTGGGGAGCGGAGGAGACAGGCAGGTATTCCATCACCTTCTGGTCTCCAGGGTGCCTAGAGCCTGCCAGGTCCAACAAGGCCAGGCCTGTGCTTAGAGGCAATGAGTCTCACTCTGTGGCCAGCAGGCTAGGCCTGTGGAGTGACTTAACAGGGGGATCCTGAGGAACCTGCAGTGATCATCTTTTTAGTGACTACTACCCTGCTTGGGCAAAGCATATGCACATGTACTGCTCACACAGCATGGGCGCCTCTTCCCTTGAGGATCTCTGTGCTATGCCCAGGAAAGCAGCAGGTTGGGTTTGTAGAAGACCCTGTGCTTCCCTCCTTGGGCCCTGGAGACCACACATCTTCAGGGACAGTTTCTGCAAGGGCTTCTCTGGAGAGCACCCAGCTCCTGTGCCCTGCAAACCTGTGGGAGCTGCACAGGTGTGCCCCCCATACCACCGCAGGAGAGGACAACGGGCTCACTGATCCTCCTCTTGAAAAGACACATTTATGGACCTCCTGATGGCATGTTCTCACCTTACAGAACACATGGAACTAGAGAACCAGACACCCCTCCTGTAGGCATGAGAACGCCGTCACCCTCTGGCAACCCAAAAGGACACTGGGGGCTGCAGGGGAGCTTACCTGGCTGCACTGGAGCAACACGAGCCAAGCTATACTTAGTTCACACTGATGCTCATTCTTTTTCAATTTCTTATCTTTCTGGGTGGTTTTTTTTTTTTTTTTTTTTTTTTTTTTTTTTTTTTTTCAGAAACACAGGTTCCTTGCTGTGCCATCCTTATCTAACAGGTAAGTTTTTCCTGCACGCTGAAGCCTGGATAGCCAGGCAGGGCTGGGGTCTCATGTTAGCCTCAATTCCTGCCTTGGTCTGCAGACCTGCCACACTGCCCCCACCCCTTCCCATCCACTCATGGCCCAGGGCCTGTGGACCACCTCAGTTTAATATGTATGTAGGAGGAGACTGACCTGCAGTAGTGACCCGGTGGACAGATGGAGCAGTCTCCCTCTTCCTGGAGGCCTGGAACATCCTGGGGAGTGAAGGTCCCTGGGAGACACAGTGTGGGTGCCAGGGTTCCTGAAAGTGAGGAGGGCAGCACAGAGACAAGTACCAAAGGTTCTGATTGCATCAGCACCTGGCCACCAGCTGCCTCCCCTCCCCCAGACACCTGTCTTCTGAGGTTCCCACCTCCAAGCACAGTTGACCCTCTTGCTGTGGGTCCCCCATGCTGTCTTCTCGGGGCTGATGGTGCCTTGAGTTGGTGGTACCTTCAACACCTCCCCCTCCTGGATGATTGTCCTTTACAAGGGAACAAGGCCAGGGACTATTACACAGGAGTCACCACAGTGGAGGGACCATACCTCCAGCCAAGGGAACTAGTGAGGTGCTTACTGCACATCAAGCAGCCCTGGCTCCCTGGGACTGGCCTTGTGCATCCATATATGCCCTTGGGAGCCATATATGCCCTTCCTCCTCCTAGGGATGCAAGGCCCCGTCATAACTCATATCAGGATTGTTGGACCTCAGAGTGTTCTTGGGGTATGTGGGCTGTGCAAGGTACAGTAAAAACCCACCTTGGCTTACAATGAGAAGGAATCTGTTGACAGGAACAGCATTGAGGAACAGCTCAATGCCCTGCAAGAGCCAGAGTATGAGTGGGGAGAGGCTGCAGTTCAACAGAGAATTGGGGGAATTGAGGTGATGGGCAGGTGGGAGGATCCCTGCATCCCCCCCAAGGAGGCCGTCTCTTCCTTGACCCCTCTGGATGCAGTTAGAGACACAGGGACTTCCAGGCACAATTGGCTTCTTCCTCAAATCCCAGGGAAAAGGCCCTCTATGCCAGAGTCAGGGAAAGACCAAGTTGGGGCATCTCCTGTGCCCCCACATACCACGTGCATGCAAGGCCCCTAAGAGTGGTCCTGGAGGAGCAGTTAGTCTGAAGAGCAGGTCCAGTGAGGGAAGCCAAGACCTAGGCTTGGGCACAAGGAGCCAACTGGGTAGGGCCTGCAGTTCTTTTCTGAGGAGCCCCCTGCTCAGGAAGGGGCAGTGTGCCGGAGAAGTGTTCTGCCCTGGCCTGGGAGTGAAAACCTCATGGGATGGGACTTAGCCTTTTGGACCCCTTGCCCTGCCCCAGAGCTGGAATGTAGCATGGCATGGTCTGGGGAAGGAAGTGGGTGCCTGACATTTGTGGTACCGCTGATGGATGCTCACAGCACACCAAGCCCTGGTATGGGAGATCCTCACTTGCTGTGGTGTCTGCAAAGCTGGTGTACGGCACAACTCCAGAGAGCATGTGGAGGAAGCCATTCAGGGCTGTGACCATCAGAGAGAGGAGGGCCCAGGACAGATACTTACCTGGGTTGCTCTGGGTTGTCCCCACAGGGTAGGTGACTGGGGGCAGTAGTGGTCTTGGGGACAGTGATCATTGAAGGGGAAGACCAAGTTTCCCTGGGAAGTGGGGCTGGTAGGCCCTCCTTCACAATAGCAGCCAGCTGTGCAGGGTCCTTGGATAAAGAAAGACATGGAATTTGAGGGCAGCAGTGGAAATGCTGGAGCTTGAATTGGAGCTCCCACCCTCACCAGGAGAGTCCCTGGTCTTGACCCCAGTCCCCAAGACAAATTCCTAGAACTCAAAGGGGGAACAGGTTGGGGCCACAAGGATTCACTGAGCTGCTGTGAAGTCCTTGACCATGGACTGGCGGCTCCCACATGCTCTAGCCTCCGTGTTGGGAAGGACCCCAGAGATGGGGCTTGGGGGAGGATAGTGAAGAAGAGCAGTGGGCTATGGCCATCGTGACAGCCTCCATCTGCAGAGTCTGTGGGAGGCAGATCCTGTCATCTCCCATTTTATAAGAAGGGACTGAAGCCTGAGGGTTTGAGTGACTTGTCCGGCATCATAAGTGCAGTCCAGGGCAAGAATGCAGTGGCCCGAGACTGAGACCTTGGCAGGGATGGGGTGCCGCGCTAATGTCAGTGGCAGGGTGGGGGTCAGGACCTGCCCTCTGGCTGTCTGTTCCTCTCCCCAGGGCAGTAGCTCCCTGCTGGACAGGGCTGGCAGACCCCAGGGGAGGTGGCGTTTTCCCTTGGATTCAGAGTTTCTTCCAGGCAGGGGCAGGCAGAGGCCTGCCTGCTGGGCAGCAGTGCCCTGTGGGCAAGGCTGCTGTGAGCTGGGGCATCTGACTCTGTGCCCCTGAGCACCTCATTCTCTGTGACATGTGGCTGAAGAGTCACAGGCGAGAAGCTGCAGAGGCCCCAGCTGTGGGCCACCAGGGGTCATGGTTGCGCTGTGTATGAGCCTGACTTTGGCTATGAGACCAAGTGCAGCCTGGCCACCATCAACTCTGAGTTGTTCCATAGCAACAGGTAGGCTGGTGGCAGCAGCACTCTGGCTCTGCAGGCATGGAGGGAGGATTTGCGTCCTGGAAATGGAGGGACATTTTCTGGGGTGCTCAGGTGCACCCCGGCAGGCAGCCTACCCTTGGGGCTGGAGAAGGTACCCATAGGCCAGACCTACAGAAGCCCCCTTTGTGGGGAGTGAGTGATGCTTCTGAAGGTACTGGGGTGAGAAGTGCTCCAGGTACCCTGGTCATGCTACAATGATAGGCCTTTGTTACTCCAGGCAGAGTCCCAATCACATTCATCCCCCAGGATTCCAGTAGGGGCTCAGGTGACTGGGAATTGGCACAGTGCCATGAGTCATTTCCTCAGGATCTGATTTGCTTTCTGCATGGACGTGCAGGATGCAGCTGAGCTCAGAGTCAGGGGTGGGAACAGTGCTGCCTCCCACGCAGATGTACCTGAGTTTACAGAGGACTGTGGCTGGGTCTCCTCTGTTCTGCTGGGGTGGGCCAGAACAGGTCCAGAGCATCAGGCACATGTTGAGGGCTGGGACAGAGTGGCCATGGCAAGGGTAATCTCTGGGACCAAAGGTGATCCCGAATGTGGCAGGCATCCCTCTGGCTCCTCAACCTAATGCAGTGGGAAGCTAAGTTGTGGGCCTCAGGGAGGAGTCCTTGGAAGGGCACAGATCAAGGCTGACTCCCTCCTCAGACATTCTGCCACTGCGTGATCTGAGGCAGAGATGTCGCTGTGAGTGCAGGAGCTGCCCTGGCCTGTGGGGGAGGTCACAGGCAGATGCTGGTGGGACTCCAGGCATACATGCCAGGGGAGTGATGAGCCTGCTCCTCTCCCAAGCTGGGGTTGCACAATAGGCCTGTGTGGAGGTAATGGAGCACCCTGCAGACTTGGATCAAAGCTTATGATCCTCTCCCTCTTCATTTTACGGTCCCTCACCCTGCATCACAGAGCTCTGCCTCCAGGACATGGGACAGCCCAGGCTTGCTGCAGTAGTGCCCTGTGCAGCATGGCTGGCACTGATTATCACTGTGTGTACTAGAGACGGAAGAGTAGAACCCAGGAGGGTATGGCAGTGGGGAGCCTGTTTCCTTGGGGCAGAAGAAGCCTGGGGGACAGAGACAGAGGTCACTCCCAGAATTTCCTGGGGCTTCCACCTGAGAAAGGGAGAAGAAAGAGCATTGCATATCAAAAAAACCAAGGTGCATATGCCATGGCTGGTGCTGGGGGTGGGTTCCTAGGCTGTACCCACGCACAGGAAGCTGTGCTGGGACAAGGTCACATGCAGGCACCGTCACCAATGCCTGCTTTCACTGCACCCAGGGAGGAGCCAGGAAACCCTCTGTAGACTTCTTAATAGTCTGCCTCCACACACTCCTTCCTTCCTCCGAGCCTCTGCCTGTGCTCTCCCCTGTGGCACTGGCACAGAATCTCAGAAGGAAGAGCAGTCTCTTTCATCTCCTTCACTTAAAACATGTGTCTATTTTATTTACTTGAACAACAGGGAGGGAGGACTGGCTAGGAAGAAAGGGGGAGGGATAAACAGAAGAGGGAGAGAGAGCAGAGGAGGAGGGAGAGAGAGTGAAATGGAGAGAGAGAGAGAGAGACAGAGAAGGATCTGTCAACCACTGGCTGACTCCCCAGATGCTTCTACTCGGGCCAGGACAAAGCCAGGCAACTGGAAGCCTGTGCACACCTGTGGCTGGCAGGAACCCAAGTCCTGAGCTGTCACTGCTGCCTCCCAGGGTGCTCATTCCTAGACAGCTGTAACGAGGAGCAGGGCTGGGGCTCAAGCCCAGAACTCTGACATGGAATGTGCACCTATGCCAGTCAGGGAAGATTCCTTTGTTTTAAACAAGGGCTGAGCCCGGAGAGGACAAGGACTCTGCATGTCAATGACGAATCAACACTGTTGTCTACACCTGTGCCCTGCTATGCCGTTCTCGCACCTGTGTCCATACTCCAGATGACCCTCTGCCATGCCACAGAGCTGTGACTAAACAGAGTTACAGGTGTTCCCATGTGTGTCCTTGACACAACCGGGGGCTCTGTGGGCTCCTGTCACTCTTCTCTAAGATGAGATCATCCTGGGGCCTTGTCCCTGTGCCCTGTGAGGACATGTTTTCCAAAGTCACCACTCTTCCAGTCAGGCTCTGCCTGCTGTCCTCATCAAGGCCTAGAGGTCACCTGTTGAAAGGCAAGCTATTATCTCACATACCATGTAATAGGAAACATCCCTGCCAGCTCTGATGGTCAGAGACTGCGGTTCATGATGCCGTCTTTAGGGATGTTAGCCATGAAAAAGATCACAATTTGGGATCAATGGAGTGTACTATCATGAGGTCCTGAGCCAGGCAGGGGGACCTGGAGGTGGCAAGAGTCCTCCCCTTAGGGAACTTCAACCCTAGAGGAGGGAGGATCCTCTGGCCAGATTTTAGATCCTGCTGGGTGTTAATGGTGAACTTGGAATGCCTGGTGTCTAATGCTACCTGCTTTGTGTTTGATGGGTGGGGGACACGGCCCCTCCTATGCAGAACTGGTCTGGGTAGCAGAGACCTGATGGCTGAGGCAGCGCTTTTGATGAGCAGAACATCCCCAACAAGAAGAGAACCAAACAAATAGGTGAGAAAGGGACCCTTCCCCACCACGTGCCATTCCAACAGTGCACCTTCCTTCTTGGACAGTGGCCTACCAGAGTCTCACCTCACCTGAACCTCCT
>NW_026701442.1:0-34465 GCF_030435755.1 Ochotona princeps | reverse complement strand
TAGTGCCCTTTGTATGGCTAGGACTGAAATGAACCTGGTAGAACATCCCACACAAACAAATGCTCCACATGCGGGTTTCACATGCCACCAACTCCACATTGACAGGCAACTTCAGCGCCACAGCCGTTTTCAGATAGCCCTCAATGCAAAGGCTCTAGACGCAAATATTGGTGTGAGAGCTAATTCAATCAAGGAAACACTGCATGTTGGTGAAGGGCATATTGAAGAAGGATCAGCCGAGTGGTTCTTGTGGGAGAACAACTCCATTTGGCTCACTAACTTCACACACCATCAGGCTTCCAAGCAGCTCTCAAGGAAACTCAGTTTTCACACTCTATGCTTAGTGCCCTTTGAGTGCATTATCTAGGAATGAACCTGGTAGAGCATCCCACACAAACGAATGCTCCACATGCGGGTTTCACATGCCACCAACTCCACATTCACAGGCAACTTCAGCGCCACAGCCGTTTTCAGATAGCCCTCAATGCAAAGGCTCTAGACGCAAATATTGGTGTGAGAGCTAATTCAATCAAGGAAACACTGCATGTTGGTGAAGGGCATATTGAAGAAGGATCAGCCAAGTGGTTCTTGTGGGAGAACAACTCCATTTGGCTCACTAACTTCACACACCATCAGGCTTCCAAGCAGCTCTCAAGGAAACTCAGTTTTCACACTCTATGTTTTTGTGCCCTTTGAATGCATTATCAAGGAATGAACCTGGTAGAGCATCCCACACAAACGAATGCTCCACATGCGGGTTTCACATGCCACCAACTCCACATTCACAGGCAACTTCAGCGCCACAGCCGTTTTCAGATAGCCCTCAATGCAAAGGCTCTAGACGCAAATATTGGTGTGAGAGCTAATTCAATCAAGGAAACACTGCATGTTGGTGAAGGGCATATTGAAGAAGGATCAGCCGAGTGGTTCTTGTGGGAGAACAACTCCATTTGGCTCACTAACTTCACACACCATCAGGCTTCCAAGCAGCTCTCAAGGAAACTCAGTCTTCACACTCTATGCTTAGTGCCCTTTGTATGGCTAGGACTGAAATGAACCTGGTAGAGCATCCCACACAAACAAATGCTCCACATGCGGGTTTCACATGCCACCAACTCCACATTCACAGGCAACTTCAGCGCCACAGCCGTTTTCAGATAGCCCTCAATGCAAAGGCTCTAGACGCAAATATTGGTGTGAGAGCTAATTCAATCAAGGACACACTGCCTGTTGGTGAAGGGCATATTGAAGAAGGATCAGCCGAGTGGTTCTTGTGGGAGAACAACTCCATTTGGCTCACTAACTTCACACACCATCAGGCTTCCAAGCAGCTCTCAAGGAAACTCAGTTTTCACACTCTATGCTTAGTGCTCTTTGTGTGCCCAGGACTGAAATGAAGCTTTGTCAGCATCCCACACAAACGAATGCTCCACATGCGGGTTTCACATGCCACCAACTCCACATTCACAGGCAACTTCAGCGCCACAGCCGTTTCAGATAGCCCTCAATGCAAACGCTCTAGACGCAAATATTGGTGTGAGAGCTAATTCAATCAAGGAAACACTGCATGTTGGTGAAGGGCATATTGAAGAAGGATCAGCCGAGTGGTTCTTGTGGGAGAACAACTCCATTTGGCTCACTAACTTCACACACCATCAGGCTTCCAAGCAGCTCTCAAGGAAACTCAGTTTTCACACTCTATGTTTTTGTGCCCTTTTAATGCATTATCAAGGAATGAACCTGGTAGAGCATCCCACACAAACGAATGCTCCACATGCGGGTTTCACATGCCACCAACTCCACATTCACAGGCAACTTCAGCGCCACAGCCGTTTTCAGATAGCCCTCAATGCAAAGGCTCTAGACGCAAATATTGGTGTGAGAGCTAATTCAATCAAGGAAACACTGCCTGTTGGTGAAGGGCATATTGAAGAAGGATCAGCCGAGTGGTTCTTGTGGGAGAACAACTCCATTTGGCTCACTAACTTCACACACCATCAGGCTTCCAAGCAGCTCTCAAGGAAACTCAGTCTTCACACTCTATGCTTAGTGCCCTTTGTGTGCCCAGGACTGAAATGAAGCTTGGTCAGCATCCCACACAAACGAATGCTCCACATGCGGGTTTCACATGCCACCAACTCCACATTCACAGGCAACTTCAGCGCCACAGCCGTTTTCAGATAGCCCTCAATGCAAAGGCTCTAGACGCAAATATTGGTGTGAGAGCTAATTCAATCAAGGAAACACTGCATGTTGGTGAAGGGCATATTGAAGAAGAATCAGCCGAGTGGTTCTTGTGGGAAATCAGCCGAGTGGTTCTTGTGGGAGAACAACTCCATTTGGCTCACTAACTTCACACACCATCAGGCTTCCAAGCAGCTCTCAAGGAAACTCAGTTTTCACACTCTATGCTTAGTGCTCTTTGTGTGCCCAGGACTGAAATGAATCTTTGTCAGCATCCCACACAAACGAATGCTCCATATGCGGGTTTCACATGCCACCAACTCCACATTCACAGGCAACTTCAGCGCCACAGCCGTTTTCAGATAGCCCTCAATGCAAAGGCTCTAGACGCAAATATTGGTGTGAGAGCTAATTCAATCAAGGAAACACTGCCTGTTGGTGAAGGGCATATTGAAGAAGGATCAGCCGAGTGGTTCTTGTGGGAGAATAACTCCATTTGGCTCACTAACTTCACACACCATCAGGCTTCCAAGCAGCTCTCAAGGAAACTCAGTTTTCACACTCTATGCTTAGTGCCCTTTGTATGGCTAGGACTGAAATGAAGCTTTGTCAGCATCCCACACAAACGAATGCTCCACATGCGGGTTTCACATGCCACCAACTCCACATTCACAGGCAACTTCAGCGCCACAGCCGTTTTCAGATAGCCCTCAATGCAAACGCTCTAGACGCAAATATTGGTGGAGAGCTAATTCAATCAAGGAAACACTGCATGTTGGTGAAGGGCATATTGAAGAAGGATCAGCCGAGTGGTTCTTGTGGGAGAACAACTCCATTTGGCTCACTAACTTCACACACCATCAGGCTTCCAAGCAGCTCTCAAGGAAACTCAGTTTTCACACTCTATGTTTTTGTGCCCTTTTAATGCATTATCAAGGAATGAACCTGGTAGAGCATCCACACAAACAAATGCTCCACATGCGGGTTTCACATGCCACCAACTCCACATTCACAGGCAACTTCAGCGCCACAGCCGTTTTCAGATAGCCCTCAATGCAAAGGCTCTAGACGCAAATATTGGTGTGAGAGCTAATTCAATCAAGGAAACACTGCCTGTTGGTGAAGGGCATATTGAAGAAGGATCAGCCGAGTGGTTCTTGTGGGAGAACAACTCCATTTGGCTCACTAACTTCACACACCATCAGGCTTCCAAGCAGCTCTCAAGGAAACTCAGTCTTCACACTCTATGCTTAGTGCCCTTTGTGTGCCCAGGACTGAAATGAAGCTTGGTCAGCATCCCACACAAACGAATGCTCCACATGCGGGTTTCACATGCCACCAACTCCACATTCACAGGCAACTTCAGCGCCACAGCCGTTTTCAGATAGCCCTCAATGCAAAGGCTCTAGACGCAAATATTGTGTGAGAGCTAATTCAATCAAGGAAACACTGCATGTTGGTGAAGGGCATATTGAAGAAGAATCAGCCGAGTGGTTCTTGTGGGAGAACAACTCCATTTGGCTCACTAACTTCACACACCATCAGGCTTCCAAGCAGCTCTCAAGGAAACTCAGTTTTCACACTCTATGCTTAGTGCTCTTTGTGTGCCCAGGACTGAAATGAATCTTTGTCAGCATCCCACACAAACGAATGCTCCATATGCGGGTTTCACATGCCACCAACTCCACATTCACAGGCAACTTCAGCGCCACAGCCGTTTTCAGATAGCCCTCAATGCAAAGGCTCTAGACGCAAATATTGGTGTGAGAGCTAATTCAATCAAGGAAACACTGCCTGTTGGTGAAGGGCATATTGAAGAAGGATCAGCCGAGTGGTTCTTGTGGAGAATAACTCCATTTGGCTCACTAACTTCACACACCATCAGGCTTCCAAGCAGCTCTCAAGGAAACTCAGTTTTCACACTCTATGCTTAGTGCCCTTTGTATGGCTAGGACTGAAATGAACCTGGTAGAGCATCCACACAAACGAATGCTCCACATGCGGGTTTCACATGCCACCAACTCCACATTCACAGGCAACTTCAGCGCCACAGCCGTTTTCAGATAGCCCTCAATGCAAAGGCTCTAGACGCAAATATTGGTGTGAGAGCTAATTCAATCAAGGAAACACTGCATGTTGGTGAAGGGCATATTGAAGAAGGATCAGCCGAGTGGTTCTTGCGGGAGAACAACTCCATTTGGCTCACTAACTTCACACACCATCAGGCTTCCAAGCAGCTCTCAAGGAAACTCAGTTTTCACACTCTATGCTTAGTGCCCTTTGAGTGCATTATCTAGGAATGAACCTGGTAGAGCATCCCACACAAACGAATGCTCCACATGCGGGTTTCACATGCCACCAACTCCACATTCACAGGCAACTTCAGCGCCACAGCCGTTTTCAGATAGCCCTCAATGCAAAGGCTCTAGACACAAATATTGGTGTTAGAGCTAATTCAATCAAGGAAACACTGCATGTTGGTGAGGGCATATTGAAGAAGGATCAGCCGAGTGGTTCTTGTGGGAGAACAACTCCATTTGGCTCACTAACTTCACACACCATCAGGCCTCAAAGCATCTCTCAAGGAAACTCAGTTTTCACACTCTATACTTAGTGCCCTTTGTATGGCTAGGACTGAAATGAACCTGGTAGAGCATCCCACACAAACGAATGCTCCACATGCGGGTTTCACATGCCACCAACTCCACATTCACAGGCAACTTCAGCGCCACAGCCGTTTTCGATAGCCCTCAATGCAAAGACTCTAGACACAAATATTGGTGTGAGAGCTAATTCAATCAAGGAAACACTGCATGTTGGTGAAGGGCATATTGAAGAAGGATCAGCCGAGTGGTTCTTGTGGGAGAACAACTCATTTGGCTCACTAACTTCACACACCATCAGGCTTCCAAGCAGCTCTCAAGGAAACTCAGTTTTCACACTCTATGCTTAGTGCCGTTTGAGTGCATTATCTAGGAATGAACCTGGTAGAGCATCCCACACAAACGAATGCTCCACATGCGGGTTTCACATGCCACCAACTCCACATTCACAGGCAACTTCAGCGCCACAGCCGTTTTCAGATAGCCCTCAATGCAAAGGCTCTAGACGCAAATATTGGTGTGAGAGCTAATTCAATCAAGGAAACACTGCATGTTGGTGAAGGGCATATTGAAGAAGGATCAGCCGAGTGGTTCTTGTGGGAGAACAACTCCATTTGGCTCACTAACTTCACACACCATCAGGCTTCCAAACAGCTCTCAAGGAAACTCAGTTTTCACTCTCTATGCTTAGTGCCCTTGAGTGCATTATCTAGGAATGAACCTGGTAGAGCATCCCACACAAACGAATGCTCCACATGCGGGTTTCACATGCCACCAACTCCACATTCACAGGCAACTTCAGCGCCACAGCCGTTTTCAGATAGCCCTCAATGCAAAGGCTCTAGACGCAAATATTGGTGTGAGAGCTAATTCAATCAAGGAAACACTGCATGTTGGTGAAGGGCATATTGAAGAAGGATCAGCCGAGTGGTTCTTGTGGGAGAACAACTCCATTTGGCTCACTAACTTCACACACCATCAGGCTTCCAAGCAGCTCTCAAAGAAACTCAGTTTTCACACTCTATGATTAGTGCTCTTTGTGTGCCCAGGACTGAAATGAAGCTTGTCAGCATCCCACACAAACGAATGCTCCACATGCGGGTTTCACATGCCACCAACTCCACATTCACAGGCAACATCAGCGCCACAGCCGTTTTCAGATAGCCCTCAATGCAAAGGCTCTAGACGCAAATATTGGTGTGAGAGCTAATTCAATCAAGGAAACACTGCATGTTGGTGAAGGGCATATTGAAGAAGGATCAGCCGAGTGGTTCTTGTGGGAGAACAACTCCATTTGGCTCACTAACTTCACACACCATCAGGCTTCCAAGCAGCTCTCAAGGAAACTCAGTTTTCACACTCTATGCTTAGTGCTCTTTGTGTGCCAGAATGATGAATGAAAGAAGCTTGGTCAGCATCCGACTAACGATGCCACATCGGTTCACACATGCCACTCATTCAGGCAACTTCAGCGCCACAGCCGTTTTCAGATAACCCTCAATGCAAAGGCTCTAACGCAAATATTGGTGTGAGAGCTAATTCAATCAAGGAAACACTGCATGTTGGTGAAGGGCATATTGAAGAAGGATCAGCCAAGTGGTTCTTGTGGGAGAACAACTCCATTTGGCTCACTAACTTCACACACCATCAGGCTTCCAAGCAGCTCTCAAGGAAACTCAGTTTTCACACTCTATGTTTTTTGTGCCCTTTGAATGCATTATCAAGGAATGAACCTGGTAGAGCATCCCACACAAACGAATGCTCCACATGCGGGTTTCACATGCCACCAACTCCACATTCACAGGCAACTTCAGCGCCACAGCCGTTTTCAGATAGCCCTCAATGCAAAGGCTCTAGACGCAAATATTGGTGTGAGAGCTAATTCAATCAAGGAAACACTGCCTGTTGGTGAAGGGCATATTGAAGAAGGATCAGCCGAGTGGTTCTTGTGGGAGAACAACTCCATTTGGCTCACTAACTTCACACACCATCAGGCTTCCAAGCAGCTCTCAAGGAAACTCAGTCTTCACACTCTATGCTTAGTGCCCTTTGTATGGCTAGGACTGAAATGAACCTGGTAGAACATCCCACACAAACAAATGCTCCACATGCGGGTTTCACATGCCACCAACTCCACATGACAGGCAACTTCAGCGCCACAGCCGTTTTCAGATAGCCCTCAATGCAAAGGCTCTAGACGCAAATATTGGTGTGAGAGCTAATTCAATCAAGGACACACTGCCTGCTGGTGAAGGGCATATTGAAGAAGGATCAGCCGAGTGGTTCTTGTGGGAGAACAACTCCATTTGGCTCACTAACTTCACACACCATCAGGCTTCCAAGCAGCTCTCAAGGAAACTCAGTTTTCACACTCTATGCTTAGTGCCCTTTGAGTGCATTATCTAGGAATGAACCTGGTAGAGCATCCCACACAAACGAATGCTCCACATGCGGGTTTCACATGCCACCAACTCCACATTCACAGGCAACTTCAGCGCACAGCCGTTTTCAGATAGCCCTCAATGCAAAGGCTCTAGACGCAAATATTGGTGTGAGAGCTAATTCAACAAGGAAACACTGCCTGTTGGTGAAGGGCATATTGAAGAAGGATCAGCCGAGTGGTTCTTGTGGGAGAACAACTCCATTTGGCTCACTAACTTCACACACCATCAGGCTTCCAAGCAGCTCTCAAGGAAACTCAGTTTTCACGCTCTATGCTTAGTGCCCTTTGAGTGCATTATCTAGGAATGAACCTGGTAGAGCATCGCACACAAACGAATGCTCCACATGCGGGTTTCACATGCCACCAACTCCACATTCACAGGCAACTTCAGCGCCACAGCCGTTTTCAGATAAGCCCTCAATGCAAAGGATCTAGACGCAAATATTGGTGTGAGAGCTAATTCAATCAAGGAAACACTGCATGTTGGTGAAGGGCATATTGAAGAAGGATCAGCCGAGTGGTTCTTGTGGGAGAACAACTCCATTTGGCTCACTAACTTCACACACCATCAGGCTTCCAAGCAGCTCTCAAGGAAACTCAGTTTTCACACTCTATGCTTAGTGCCCTTTGAGTGCATTATCTAGGAATGAACCTGGTAGAGCATCCACACAAACGAATGCTCCACATGCGGGTTTCACATGCCACCAACTCCACATTCACAGGCAACTTCAGCGCCACAGCCGTTTTCAGATAGCCCTCAATGCAAAGGCTCTAGACGCAAATATTGGTGTGAGAGCTAATTCAATCAAGGAAACACTGCATGTTGGTGAAGGGCATATTGAAGAAGGATCAGCCAAGTGGTTCTTGTGGGAGAACAACTCCATTTGGCTCACTAACTTCACACACCATCAGGCTTCCAAGCAGCTCTCAAGGAAACTCAGTTTTCACACTCTATGTTTTGTGCCCTTTGAATGCATTATCAAGGAATGAACCTGGTAGAGCATCCCACACAAACGAATGCTCCACATGCGGGTTTCACATGCCACCAACTCCACATTCACAGGCAACTTCAGCGCCACAGCCGTTTTTCAGATAGCCCTCAATGCAAAGGCTCTAGACGCAAATATTGGTGTGAGAGCTAATTCAATCAAGGAAACACTGCATGTTGGTGAAGGGCATATTGAAGAAGGATCAGCCGAGTGGTTCTTGTGGGAGAACAACTCCATTTGGCTCACTAACTTCACACACCATCAGGCTTCCAAGCAGCTCTCAAGGAAACTCAGTCTTCACACTCTATGCTTAGTGCCCTTTGTATGGCTAGGACTGAAATGAACCTGGTAGAGCATCCCACACAAACAAATGCTCCACATGCGGGTTTCACATGCCACCAACTCCACATTCACAGGCAACTTCAGCGCCACAGCCGTTTTCAGATAGCCCTCAATGCAAAGGCTCTAGACGCAAATATTGGTGTGAGAGCTAATTCAATCAAGGACACACTGCCTGTTGGTGAAGGGCATATTGAAGAAGGATCAGCCGAGTGGTTCTTGTGGGAGAACAACTCCATTTGGCTCACTAACTTCACACACCATCAGGCTTCCAAGCAGCTCTCAAGGAAACTCAGTTTTCACACTCTATGCTTAGTGCCCTTTGAGTGCATTATCTAGGAATGAACCTGGTAGAGCATCCCACACAAACGAATGCTCCACATGCGGGTTTCACATGCCACCAACTCCACATTCACAGGCAACTTCAGCGCCACAGCCATTTTCAGATAGCCCTCAATGCAAAGGCTCTAGACGCAAATATTGGTGTGAGAGCTAATTCAATCAAGGAAACACTGCATGTTGGTGAAGGGCATATTGAAGAAGGATCAGCCGAGTGGTTCTTGTGGGAGAACAACTCCATTTGGCTCACTAACTTCACACACCATCAGGCTTCCAAGCAGCTCTCAAGGAAACTCAGTTTTCACACTCTATGCTTAGTGCCCTTTGTATGGCTAGGACTGAAATGAACCTGGTAGAGCATCCCACACAAACGAATGCTCCACATGCGGGTTTCACATGCCACCAACTCCACATTCACAGGCAACTTCAGCGCCACAGCCGTTTTCAGTTAGCCCTCAATGCAAAGGCTCTAGACGCAAATATTGGTGTGAGAGCTAATTCAACCAAGGAAACACTGCCTGTTGGTGAAGGGCATATTGAAGAAGGATCAGCCGAGTGGTTCTTGTGGGAGAACAACTCCATTTGGCTCACTAACTTCACACACCATCAGGCTTCCAAACAGCTCTCAAGGAAACTCAGTTTTCACACTCCATGCTTAGTGCCCTTTGAGTGCATTATCTAGGAATGAACCTGGTAGAGCATCGCACACAAACGAATGCTCCACATGCGGGTTTCACATGCCACCAACTCCACATTCACAGGCAACTTCAGCGCCACAGCCGTTTTCAGATAGCCCTCAATGCAAAGGCTCTAGACGCAAATATTGGTGTGAGAGCTAATTCAATCAAGGAAACACTGCATGTTGGTGAAGGGCATATTGAAGAAGGATCAGCCGAGTGGTTCTTGTGGGAGAACAACTCCATTTGGCTCACTAACTTCACACACCATCAGGCTTCCAAGCAGCTCTCAAGGAAACTCAGTCTTCACACTCTATGCTTAGTGCCCTTTGTATGGCTAGGACTGAAATGAACCTGGTAGAGCATCCCACACAAACAAATGCTCCACATGCGGGTTTCACATGCCACCAACTCCACATTCACAGGCAACTTCAGCGCCACAGCCGTTTTCAGATAGCCCTCAATGCAAAGGCTCTAGACGCAAATATTGGTGTGAGAGCTAATTCAATCAAGGACACACTGCCTGTTGGTGAAGGGCATATTGAAGAAGGATCAGCCGAGTGGTTCTTGTGGGAGAACAACTCCATTTGGCTCACTAACTTCACACACCATCAGGCTTCCAAGCAGCTCTCAAGGAAACTCAGTTTTCACACTCTATGCTTAGTGCCCTTTGAGTGCATTATCTAGGAATGAACCTGGTAGAGCATCCCACACAAACGAATGCTCCACATGCGGGTTTCACATGCCACCAACTCCACATTCACAGGCAACTTCAGCGCCACAGCCATTTTCAGATAGCCCTCAATGCAAAGGCTCTAGACGCAAATATTGGTGTGAGAGCTAATTCAATCAAGGAAACACTGCATGTTGGTGAAGGGCATATTGAAGAAGGATCAGCCGAGTGGTTCTTGTGGGAGAACAACTCCATTTGGCTCACTAACTTCACACACCATCAGGGTTCCAAACAGCTCTCAAGGAAACTCAGTTTTCACGCTCTATGCTTAGTGCCCTTTGAGTGCATTATCTAGGAATGAACCTGGTAGAGCATCGCACACAAACGAATGCTCCACATGCGGGTTTCACATGCCACCAACTCCACATTCACAGGCAACTTCAGCGCCACAGCCGTTTTCAGATAGCCCTCAATGCAAAGGCTCTAGACGCAAATATTGGTGTGAGAGCTAATTCAATCAAGGAAACACTGCATGTTGGTGAAGGGCATATTGAAGAAGGATCAGCCGAGTGGTTCTTGTGGGAGAACAACTCCATTTGGCTCACTAACTTCAAACACCATCAGGCTTCCAAGCAGCTCTCAAGGAAACTCAGTTTTCACACTCTATGCTTAGTGCCCTTTGAGTGCATTATCTAGGAATGAACCTGGTAGAGCATCCCACACAAACGAATGCTCCACATGCGGGTTTCACATGCCACCAACTCCACATTCACAGGCAACTTCAGCGCCACAGCCGTTTTCAGATAGCCCTCAATGCAAAGGCTCTAGACGCAAATATTGGTGTGAGAGCTAATTCAATCAAGGAAACACTGCATGTTGGTGAAGGGCATATTGAAGAAGGATCAGCCGAGTGGTTCTTGTGGGAGAACAACTCCATTTGGCTCACCAACTTCACACACCATTAGGCTTCCAAGCAGCTCTCAAGGAAACTCAGTTTTCACACTCTATGTTTAATGCCCTTTGAGTGCATTATCTAGGAATGAACCTGGTAGAGCATCCCACACAAACGAATGCTCCACATGCGGGTTTCACATGCCACCAACTCCACATTCACAGGCAACTTCAGCGCCACAGCCGTTTTCAGATAGCCCTCAATGCAAAGGCTCTAGACGCAAATATTGGTGTGAGAGCTAATTCAATCAAGGAAACACTGCATGTTGGTGAAGGGCATATTGAAGAAGGATCAGCTGAGTGGTTCTTGTGGAGAACAACTCCATTTGGCTCACTAACTTCACACACCATCAGGCTTCCAAGCAGCTCTCAAGGAAACTCAGTTTACACACTCTATGCTTAGTGCTCTTTGTGTGCCCAGGACTGAAATGAAGCTTGGTCAGCATCCCACACAAACGAATGCTCCACATGCGGGTTTCACATGCCACCAACTCCACATTCACAGGCAACTTCAGCGCCACAGCCGTTTTCAGATAGCCCCAATGCAAAGGCTCTAGACGCAAATATTGGTGTGAGAGCTAATTCAATCAAGGAAACACTGCCTGTTGGTGAAGGGCATATTGAAGAAGGATCAGCCGAGTGGTTCTTGTGGGAGAACAACTCCATTTGGCTCACTAACTTCACACACCATCAGGCTTCCAAGCTTCTCTCAAGGAAACTCAGTTTTCACACTCTATGCTTAGTGCCCTTTGAGTGCATTATCTAGGAATGAACCTGGTAGAGCATCCCACACAAACGAATGCTCCACATGCGGGTTTCACATGCCACCAACTCCACATTCACAGGCAACTTCAGCGCCACAGCCGTTTTCAGACAGCCCCAATGCAAAGGCTCTAGACGCAAATATTGGTGTGAGAGCTAATTCAATCAAGGAAACACTGCCTGTTGGTGAAGGGCATATTGAAGAAGGATCAGCCGAGTGGTTCTTGTGGGAGAACAACTCCATTTGGCTCACTAACTTCACACACCATCAGGCTTCCAAGCAGCTCTCAAGGAAACTCAGTTTTCAAACTCTATGCTTAGTGCCCTTTGAGTGCATTATCTAGGAATGAACCTGGTAGAGCATCCCACACAAACGAATGCTCCACATGCGGGTTTCACATGCCACCAACTCCACATTCACAGGCAACTTCAGCGCCACAGCCGTTTTCAGATAGCCCTCAATGCAAAGGCTCTAGACGCAAATATTGGTGTGAGAGCTAATTCAATCAAGGAAACACTGCATGTTGGTGAAGGGCATATTGAAGAAGGATCAGCCGAGTGGTTCTTGTGGGAGAACAACTCCATTTGGCTCACTAACTTCACACACCATCAGGCTTCCAAGCAGCTCTCAATGAAACTCAGTTTTCACACTCTATGCTTAGTGCCCTTTGAGTGCATTATCTAGGAATGAACCTGGTAGAGCATCCCACACAAACGAATGCTCCACATGCGGGTTTCACATGCCACCAACTCCACATTCACAGGCAACTTCAGCGCCACAGCCGTTTTCAGATAGCCCTCAATGCAAAGGCTCTAGACGCAAATATTGGTGTGAGAGCTAATTCAATCAAGGAAACACTGCATGTTGGTGAAGGGCATATTGAAGAAGGATCAGCTGAGTGGTTCTTGTGGGAGAACAACTCCATTTGGCTCACTAACTTCACACACCATTAGGCTTCCAAGCAGCTCTCAAGGAAACTCAGTTTTCACACTCTATGCTTAGTGCTCTTTGTGTGCCCAGGAATGAAATGAAGCTTGGTCAGCATCCCACACAAACGAATGCTCCACATGCGGGTTTCACATGCCACCAACTCCACATTCACAGGCAACTTCAGCGCCACAGCCGTTTTCAGATAGCCCTCAATGCAAAGGCTCTAGACGCAAATATTGGTGTGAGAGCTAATTCAATCAAGGAAACACTGCCTGTTGGTGAAGGGCATATTGAAGAAGGATCAGCCGAGTGGTTCTTGTGGGAGAACAACTCCATTTGGCTCACTAACTTCACACACCATCAGGCTTCCAAGCAGCTCTCAAGGAAACTCAGTTTTCACACTCTATGCTTAGTGCTCTTTGTGTGCCTAGGACGGAAATGAAGCTTGGTCAGCATCCCACACAAACGAATGCTCCACATGCGGGTTTCACATGCCACCAACTCCACATTCACAGGCAACTTCAGCGCCACAGCCGTTTTCAGATAGCCCTCAATGCAAAGGCTCTAGACGCAAATATTGGTGTGAGAGCTAATTCAATCAAGGAAACACTGCATGTTGGTGAAGGGCATATTGAAGAAGGATCAGCCGAGTGGTTCTTGTGGGAGAACAACTCCATTTGGCTCACTAACTTCAAACACCATCAGGCTTCCAAGCAGCTCTCAAGGAAACTCAGTTTTCACACTCTATGTTTTGTGCCCTTTGAATGCATTATCAAGGAATGAACCTGGTAGAGCATCCCACACAAACGAATGCTCCACATGCGGGTTTCACATGCCACCAACTCCACATTCACAGGCAACTTCAGCGCCACAGCCGTTTTCAGACAGCCCCAATGCAAAGGCTCTAGACGCAAATATTGGTGTGAGAGCTAATTCAATCAAGGAAACACTGCCTGTTGGTGAAGGGCATATTGAAGAAGGATCAGCCGAGTGGTTCTTGTGGGAGAACAACTCCATTTGGCTCACTAACTTCACACACCATCAGGCTTCCAAGCTTCTCTCAAGGAAACTCAGTTTTCACACTCTATGCTTAGTGCCCTTTGAGTGCATTATCTAGGAATGAACCTGGTAGAGCATCCCACACAAACGAATGCTCCACATGCGGGTTTCACATGCCACCAACTCCACATTCACAGGCAACTTCAGCGCCACAGCCGTTTTCAGACAGCCCCAATGCAAAGGCTCTAGACGCAAATATTGGTGTGAGAGCTAATTCAATCAAGGAAACACTGCCTGTTGGTGAAGGGCATATTGAAGAAGGATCAGCCGAGTGGTTCTTGTGGGAGAACAACTCCATTTGGCTCACTAACTTCACACACCATCAGGCTTCCAAGCAGCTCTCAAGGAAACTCAGTTTTCAAACTCTATGCTTAGTGCCCTTTGAGTGCATTATCTAGGAATGAACCTGGTAGAGCATCCCACACAAACGAATGCTCCACATGCGGGTTTCACATGCCACCAACTCCACATTCACAGGCAACTTCAGCGCCACAGCCGTTTTCAGATAGCCCTCAATGCAAAGGCTCTAGACGCAAATATTGGTGTGAGAGCTAATTCAATCAAGGAAACACTGCATGTTGGTGAAGGGCATATTGAAGAAGGATCAGCCGAGTGGTTCTTGTGGGAGAACAACTCCATTTGGCTCACTAACTTCACACACCATCAGGCTTCCAAGCAGCTCTCAATGAAACTCAGTTTTCACACTCTATGCTTAGTGCCCTTTGAGTGCATTATCTAGGAATGAACCTGGTAGAGCATCCCACACAAACGAATGCTCCACATGCGGGTTTCACATGCCACCAACTCCACATTCACAGGCAACTTCAGCGCCACAGCCGTTTTCAGATAGCCCTCAATGCAAAGGCTCTAGACGCAAATATTGGTGTGAGAGCTAATTCAATCAAGGAAACACTGCATGTTGGTGAAGGGCATATTGAAGAAGGATCAGCTGAGTGGTTCTTGTGGGAGAACAACTCCATTTGGCTCACTAACTTCACACACCATTAGGCTTCCAAGCAGCTCTCAAGGAAACTCAGTTTTCACACTCTATGCTTAGTGCTCTTTGTGTGCCCAGGAATGAAATGAAGCTTGGTCAGCATCCCACACAAACGAATGCTCCACATGCGGGTTTCACATGCCACCAACTCCACATTCACAGGCAACTTCAGCGCCACAGCCGTTTTCAGATAGCCCTCAATGCAAAGGCTCTAGACGCAAATATTGGTGTGAGAGCTAATTCAATCAAGGAAACACTGCCTGTTGGTGAAGGGCATATTGAAGAAGGATCAGCCGAGTGGTTCTTGTGGGAGAACAACTCCATTTGGCTCACTAACTTCACACACCATCAGGCTTCCAAGCAGCTCTCAAGGAAACTCAGTTTTCACACTCTATGCTTAGTGCTCTTTGTGTGCCTAGGACGGAAATGAAGCTTGGTCAGCATCCCACACAAACGAATGCTCCACATGCGGGTTTCACATGCCACCAACTCCACATTCACAGGCAACTTCAGCGCCACAGCCGTTTTCAGATAGCCCTCAATGCAAAGGCTCTAGACGCAAATATTGGTGTGAGAGCTAATTCAATCAAGGAAACACTGCATGTTGGTGAAGGGCATATTGAAGAAGGATCAGCCGAGTGGTTCTTGTGGGAGAACAACTCCATTTGGCTCACTAACTTCAAACACCATCAGGCTTCCAAGCAGCTCTCAAGGAAACTCAGTTTTCACACTCTATGTTTTGTGCCCTTTGAATGCATTATCAAGGAATGAACCTGGTAGAGCATCCCACACAAACGAATGCTCCACATGCGGGTTTCACATGCCACCAACTCCACATTCACAGGCAACTTCAGCGCCACAGCCGTTTTCAGATAGCCCTCAATGCAAAGGCTCTAGACGCAAATATTGGTGTGAGAGCTAATTCAATCAAGGAAACACTGCATGTTGGTGAAGGGCATATTGAAGAAGGATCAGCCGAGTGGTTCTTGTGGGAGAACAACTCCATTTGGCTCACTAACTTCACACACCATCAGGCTTCCAAGCAGCTCTCAAGGAAACTCAGTCTTCACACTCTATGCTTAGTGCCCTTTGTATGGCTAGGACTGAAATGAACCTGGTAGAGCATCCCACACAAACAAATGCTCCACATGCGGGTTTCACATGCCACCAACTCCACATTCACAGGCAACTTCAGCGCCACAGCCGTTTTCAGATAGCCCTCAATGCAAAGGCTCTAGACGCAAATATTGGTGTGAGAGCTAATTCAATCAAGGACACACTGCCTGTTGGTGAAGGGCATATTGAAGAAGGATCAGCCGAGTGGTTCTTGTGGGAGAACAACTCCATTTGGCTCACTAACTTCACACACCATCAGGCTTCCAAGCAGCTCTCAAGGAAACTCAGTTTTCACACTCTATGCTTAGTGCCCTTTGAGTGCATTATCTAGGAATGAACCTGGTAGAGCATCCCACACAAACGAATGCTCCACATGCGGGTTTCACATGCCACCAACTCCACATTCACAGGCAACTTCAGCGCCACAGCCATTTTCAGATAGCCCTCAATGCAAAGGCTCTAGACGCAAATATTGGTGTGAGAGCTAATTCAATCAAGGAAACACTGCATGTTGGTGAAGGGCATATTGAAGAAGGATCAGCCGAGTGGTTCTTGTGGGAGAACAACTCCATTTGGCTCACTAACTTCACACACCATCAGGCTTCCAAGCAGCTCTCAAGGAAACTCAGTTTTCACACTCTATGCTTAGTGCCCTTTGTATGGCTAGGACTGAAATGAACCTGGTAGAGCATCCCACACAAACGAATGCTCCACATGCGGGTTTCACATGCCACCAACTCCACATTCACAGGCAACTTCAGCGCCACAGCCGTTTTCAGTTAGCCCTCAATGCAAAGGCTCTAGACGCAAATATTGGTGTGAGAGCTAATTCAACCAAGGAAACACTGCCTGTTGGTGAAGGGCATATTGAAGAAGGATCAGCCGAGTGGTTCTTGTGGGAGAACAACTCCATTTGGCTCACTAACTTCACACACCATCAGGCTTCCAAACAGCTCTCAAGGAAACTCAGTTTTCACACTCCATGCTTAGTGCCCTTTGAGTGCATTATCTAGGAATGAACCTGGTAGAGCATCGCACACAAACGAATGCTCCACATGCGGGTTTCACATGCCACCAACTCCACATTCACAGGCAACTTCAGCGCCACAGCCGTTTTCAGATAGCCCTCAATGCAAAGGCTCTAGACGCAAATATTGGTGTGAGAGCTAATTCAATCAAGGAAACACTGCATGTTGGTGAAGGGCATATTGAAGAAGGATCAGCCGAGTGGTTCTTGTGGGAGAACAACTCCATTTGGCTCACTAACTTCACACACCATCAGGCTTCCAAGCAGCTCTCAAGGAAACTCAGTCTTCACACTCTATGCTTAGTGCCCTTTGTATGGCTAGGACTGAAATGAACCTGGTAGAGCATCCCACACAAACAAATGCTCCACATGCGGGTTTCACATGCCACCAACTCCACATTCACAGGCAACTTCAGCGCCACAGCCGTTTTCAGATAGCCCTCAATGCAAAGGCTCTAGACGCAAATATTGGTGTGAGAGCTAATTCAATCAAGGACACACTGCCTGTTGGTGAAGGGCATATTGAAGAAGGATCAGCCGAGTGGTTCTTGTGGGAGAACAACTCCATTTGGCTCACTAACTTCACACACCATCAGGCTTCCAAGCAGCTCTCAAGGAAACTCAGTTTTCACACTCTATGCTTAGTGCCCTTTGAGTGCATTATCTAGGAATGAACCTGGTAGAGCATCCCACACAAACGAATGCTCCACATGCGGGTTTCACATGCCACCAACTCCACATTCACAGGCAACTTCAGCGCCACAGCCATTTTCAGATAGCCCTCAATGCAAAGGCTCTAGACGCAAATATTGGTGTGAGAGCTAATTCAATCAAGGAAACACTGCATGTTGGTGAAGGGCATATTGAAGAAGGATCAGCCGAGTGGTTCTTGTGGGAGAACAACTCCATTTGGCTCACTAACTTCACACACCATCAGGGTTCCAAACAGCTCTCAAGGAAACTCAGTTTTCACGCTCTATGCTTAGTGCCCTTTGAGTGCATTATCTAGGAATGAACCTGGTAGAGCATCGCACACAAACGAATGCTCCACATGCGGGTTTCACATGCCACCAACTCCACATTCACAGGCAACTTCAGCGCCACAGCCGTTTTCAGATAGCCCTCAATGCAAAGGCTCTAGACGCAAATATTGGTGTGAGAGCTAATTCAATCAAGGAAACACTGCATGTTGGTGAAGGGCATATTGAAGAAGGATCAGCCGAGTGGTTCTTGTGGGAGAACAACTCCATTTGGCTCACTAACTTCAAACACCATCAGGCTTCCAAGCAGCTCTCAAGGAAACTCAGTTTTCACACTCTATGCTTAGTGCCCTTTGAGTGCATTATCTAGGAATGAACCTGGTAGAGCATCCCACACAAACGAATGCTCCACATGCGGGTTTCACATGCCACCAACTCCACATTCACAGGCAACTTCAGCGCCACAGCCGTTTTCAGATAGCCCTCAATGCAAAGGCTCTAGACGCAAATATTGGTGTGAGAGCTAATTCAATCAAGGAAACACTGCATGTTGGTGAAGGGCATATTGAAGAAGGATCAGCCGAGTGGTTCTTGTGGGAGAACAACTCCATTTGGCTCACCAACTTCACACACCATTAGGCTTCCAAGCAGCTCTCAAGGAAACTCAGTTTTCACACTCTATGTTTAATGCCCTTTGAGTGCATTATCTAGGAATGAACCTGGTAGAGCATCCCACACAAACGAATGCTCCACATGCGGGTTTCACATGCCACCAACTCCACATTCACAGGCAACTTCAGCGCCACAGCCGTTTTCAGATAGCCCTCAATGCAAAGGCTCTAGACGCAAATATTGGTGTGAGAGCTAATTCAATCAAGGAAACACTGCATGTTGGTGAAGGGCATATTGAAGAAGGATCAGCTGAGTGGTTCTTGTGGAGAACAACTCCATTTGGCTCACTAACTTCACACACCATCAGGCTTCCAAGCAGCTCTCAAGGAAACTCAGTTTACACACTCTATGCTTAGTGCTCTTTGTGTGCCCAGGACTGAAATGAAGCTTGGTCAGCATCCCACACAAACGAATGCTCCACATGCGGGTTTCACATGCCACCAACTCCACATTCACAGGCAACTTCAGCGCCACAGCCGTTTTCAGATAGCCCCAATGCAAAGGCTCTAGACGCAAATATTGGTGTGAGAGCTAATTCAATCAAGGAAACACTGCCTGTTGGTGAAGGGCATATTGAAGAAGGATCAGCCGAGTGGTTCTTGTGGGAGAACAACTCCATTTGGCTCACTAACTTCACACACCATCAGGCTTCCAAGCTTCTCTCAAGGAAACTCAGTTTTCACACTCTATGCTTAGTGCCCTTTGAGTGCATTATCTAGGAATGAACCTGGTAGAGCATCCCACACAAACGAATGCTCCACATGCGGGTTTCACATGCCACCAACTCCACATTCACAGGCAACTTCAGCGCCACAGCCGTTTTCAGACAGCCCCAATGCAAAGGCTCTAGACGCAAATATTGGTGTGAGAGCTAATTCAATCAAGGAAACACTGCCTGTTGGTGAAGGGCATATTGAAGAAGGATCAGCCGAGTGGTTCTTGTGGGAGAACAACTCCATTTGGCTCACTAACTTCACACACCATCAGGCTTCCAAGCAGCTCTCAAGGAAACTCAGTTTTCAAACTCTATGCTTAGTGCCCTTTGAGTGCATTATCTAGGAATGAACCTGGTAGAGCATCCCACACAAACGAATGCTCCACATGCGGGTTTCACATGCCACCAACTCCACATTCACAGGCAACTTCAGCGCCACAGCCGTTTTCAGATAGCCCTCAATGCAAAGGCTCTAGACGCAAATATTGGTGTGAGAGCTAATTCAATCAAGGAAACACTGCATGTTGGTGAAGGGCATATTGAAGAAGGATCAGCCGAGTGGTTCTTGTGGGAGAACAACTCCATTTGGCTCACTAACTTCACACACCATCAGGCTTCCAAGCAGCTCTCAATGAAACTCAGTTTTCACACTCTATGCTTAGTGCCCTTTGAGTGCATTATCTAGGAATGAACCTGGTAGAGCATCCCACACAAACGAATGCTCCACATGCGGGTTTCACATGCCACCAACTCCACATTCACAGGCAACTTCAGCGCCACAGCCGTTTTCAGATAGCCCTCAATGCAAAGGCTCTAGACGCAAATATTGGTGTGAGAGCTAATTCAATCAAGGAAACACTGCATGTTGGTGAAGGGCATATTGAAGAAGGATCAGCTGAGTGGTTCTTGTGGGAGAACAACTCCATTTGGCTCACTAACTTCACACACCATTAGGCTTCCAAGCAGCTCTCAAGGAAACTCAGTTTTCACACTCTATGCTTAGTGCTCTTTGTGTGCCCAGGAATGAAATGAAGCTTGGTCAGCATCCCACACAAACGAATGCTCCACATGCGGGTTTCACATGCCACCAACTCCACATTCACAGGCAACTTCAGCGCCACAGCCGTTTTCAGATAGCCCTCAATGCAAAGGCTCTAGACGCAAATATTGGTGTGAGAGCTAATTCAATCAAGGAAACACTGCCTGTTGGTGAAGGGCATATTGAAGAAGGATCAGCCGAGTGGTTCTTGTGGGAGAACAACTCCATTTGGCTCACTAACTTCACACACCATCAGGCTTCCAAGCAGCTCTCAAGGAAACTCAGTTTTCACACTCTATGCTTAGTGCTCTTTGTGTGCCTAGGACGGAAATGAAGCTTGGTCAGCATCCCACACAAACGAATGCTCCACATGCGGGTTTCACATGCCACCAACTCCACATTCACAGGCAACTTCAGCGCCACAGCCGTTTTCAGATAGCCCTCAATGCAAAGGCTCTAGACGCAAATATTGGTGTGAGAGCTAATTCAATCAAGGAAACACTGCATGTTGGTGAAGGGCATATTGAAGAAGGATCAGCCGAGTGGTTCTTGTGGGAGAACAACTCCATTTGGCTCACTAACTTCAAACACCATCAGGCTTCCAAGCAGCTCTCAAGGAAACTCAGTTTTCACACTCTATGTTTTGTGCCCTTTGAATGCATTATCAAGGAATGAACCTGGTAGAGCATCCCACACAAACGAATGCTCCACATGCGGGTTTCACATGCCACCAACTCCACATTCACAGGCAACTTCAGCGCCACAGCCGTTTTCAGATAGCCCTCAATGCAAAGGCTCTAGACGCAAATATTGGTGTGAGAGCTAATTCAATCAAGGAAACACTGCATGTTGGTGAAGGGCATATTGAAGAAGGATCAGCCGAGTGGTTCTTGTGGGAGAACAACTCCATTTGGCTCACTAACTTCACACACCATCAGGCTTCCAAGCAGCTCTCAAGGAAACTCAGTTTTCACTCTCTATGCTTAGTGCCCTTTGTATGGCTAGGACTGAAATGAACCAGGTAGAGCATCCCACACAAACGAATGCTCCACATGCGGGTTTCACATGCCACCAACTCCACATTCACAGGCAACTTCAGCGCCACAGCCGTTTTCAGATAGCCCTCAATGCAAAGGCTCTAGATGCAAATATTGGTGTGAGAGCTAATTCAATCAAGGAAACACTGCCTGTTGGTGAAGGGCATATTGAAGAAGGATCAGCCGAGTGGTTCTTGTGGGAGAACAACTCCATTTGGCTCACTAACTTCACACACCATCAGGCTTCCAAGCAGCTCTCAAGGAAACTCAGTTTTCACACTCTATGCTTAGTGCTCTTTGTGTGCCCAGGACTGAAATGAAGCTTGGTCAGCATCCCACACAAACGAATGCTCCACATGCGGGTTTCACATGCCACCAACTCCACATTCACAGGCAACTTCAGCGCCACAGCCGTTTTCAGATAGCCCTCAATGCAAAGGCTCTAGACGCAAATATTAGTGTGAGAGCTAATTCAACCAAGGAAACACTGCCTGTTGGTGAAGGGCATATTGAAGAAGGATTAGCCGAGTGGTTCTTGTGGGAGAACAACTCCATTTGGCTCACTAACTTCACACACCATCAGGCTTCCAAGCAGCTCTCAAGGAAACTCAGTTTTCACACTCTATGCTTAGTGCTCTTTGTGTGCCCAGGACTGAAATGAAGCTTGGTCAGCATCCCACAGAAACGAATGCTCCACATGCGGGTTTCACATGCCACCAACTCCACATTCACAGGCAACTTCAGCGCCACAGCCGTTTTCAGATAGCCCTCAATGCAAAGGCTCTAGACGCAAATATTGGTGTGAGAGCTAATTCAATCAAGGAAACACTGCATGTTGGTGAAGGGCATATTGAAGAAGGATCAGCCGAGTGGTTCTTGTGGGAGAACAACTCCATTTGGCTCACTAACTTCACACACCATCAGGCTTCCAAGCAGCTCTCAAGGAAACTCAGTTTTCACACTCTATGTTTAGTGCCCTTTGAATGCATTATCAAGGAATGAACCTGGTAGAGCATCCCACACAAACGAATGCTCCACATGCGGGTTTCACATGCCACCAACTCCACATTCACAGGCAACTTCAGCGCCACAGCCGTTTTCAGATAGCCCTCAATGCAAAGGCTCTAGACGCAAATATTGGTGTGAGAGCTAATTCAATCAAGGAAACACTGCATGTTGGTGAAGGGCATATTGAAGAAGGATCAGCCGAGTGGTTCTTGTGGGAGAACAACTCCATTTGGCTCACTAACTTCACACACCATCAGGCTTCCAAGCAGCTCTCAAGGAAACTCAGTTTTCACACTCTATGCTTAGTGCCCTTTGAATGCATTATCAAGGAATGAACCTGGTAGAGCATCCCACACAAACGAATGCTCCACATGCGGGTTTCACATGCCACCAACTCCACATTCACAGGCAACTTCAGCGCCACAGCCGTTTTCAGATAGCCCTCAATGCAAAGGCTCTAGACGCAAATATTGGTGTGAGAGCTAATTCAATCAAGGAAACACTGCATGTTGGTGAAGGGCATATTGAAGAAGGATCAGCCGAGTGGTTCTTGTGGGAGAACAACTCAATTTGGCTCACTAACTTCACACACCATCAGGCTTCCAAGCAGCTCTCAAGGAAACTCAGTTTTCACACTCTATGCTTAGTGCTCTTTGTGTGCCCAGGAATGAAATGAAGCTTGGTCAGCATCCCACACAAACGAATGCTCCACATGCGGGTTTCACATGCCACCAACTCCACATTCACAGGCAACTTCAGCGCCACAGCCGTTTTCAGATAGCCCTCAATGCAAAGGCTCTAGACGCAAATATTGGTGTGAGAGCTAATTCAATCAAGGAAACACTGCCTGTTGGTGAAGGGCATATTGAAGAAGGATCAGCCGAGTGGTTCTTGTGGGAGAACAACTCCATTTGGCTCACTAACTTCACACACCATCAGGCTTCCAAGCAGCTCTCAAGGAAACTCAGTTTTCACACTCTATGCTTAGTGCTCTTTGTGTGCCTAGGACGGAAATGAAGCTTGGTCAGCATCCCACACAAACGAATGCTCCACATGCGGGTTTCACATGCCACCAACTCCACATTCACAGGCAACTTCAGCGCCACAGCCGTTTTCAGATAGCCCTCAATGCAAAGGCTCTAGACGCAAATATTGGTGTGAGAGCTAATTCAATCAAGGAAACACTGCATGTTGGTGAAGGGCATATTGAAGAAGGATCAGCCGAGTGGTTCTTGTGGGAGAACAACTCCATTTGGCTCACTAACTTCACACACCATCAGGCTTCCAAGCAGCTCTCAAGGAAACTCAGTCTTCACACTCTATGCTTAGTGCCCTTTGTATGGCTAGGACTGAAATGAACCTGGTAGAGCATCCCACACAAACAAATGCTCCACATGCGGGTTTCACATGCCACCAACTCCACATTGACAGGCAACTTCAGCGCCACAGCCGTTTTCAGATAGCCCTCAATGCAAAGGCTCTAGACGCAAATATTGGTGTGAGAGCTAATTCAATCAAGGACACACTGCCTGCTGGTGAAGGGCATATTGAAGAAGGATCAGCCGAGTGGTTCTTGTGGGAGAACAACTCCATTTGGCTCACTAACTTCACACACCATCAGGCTTCCAAGCAGCTCTCAAGGAAACTCAGTTTTCACACTCTATGCTTAGTGCCCTTTGAGTGCATTATCTAGGAATGAACCTGGTAGAGCATCCCACACAAACGAATGCTCCACATGCGGGTTTCACATGCCACCAACTCCACATTCACAGGCAACTTCAGCGCCACAGCCGTTTTCAGATAGCCCTCAATGCAAAGGCTCTAGACGCAAATATTGGTGTGAGAGCTAATTCAACCAAGGAAACACTGCCTGTTGGTGAAGGGCATATTGAAGAAGGATCAGCCGAGTGGTTCTTGTGGGAGAACAACTCCATTTGGCTCACTAACTTCACACACCATCAGGCTTCCAAACAGCTCTCAAGGAAACTCAGTTTTCACGCTCTATGCTTAGTGCCCTTTGAGTGCATTATCTAGGAATGAACCTGGTAGAGCATCGCACACAAACGAATGCTCCACATGCGGGTTTCACATGCCACCAACTCCACATTCACAGGCAACTTCAGCGCCACAGCCGTTTTCAGATAGCCCTCAATGCAAAGGCTCTAGACGCAAATATTGGTGTGAGAGCTAATTCAATCAAGGAAACACTGCATGTTGGTGAAGGGCATATTGAAGAAGGATCAGCCGAGTGGTTCTTGTGGGAGAACAACTCCATTTGGCTCACTAACTTCACACACCATCAGGCTTCCAAGCAGCTCTCAAGGAAACTCAGTTTTCACACTCTATGCTTAGTGCCCTTTGAGTGCATTATCTAGGAATGAACCTGGTAGAGCATCCCACACAAACGAATGCTCCACATGCGGGTTTCACATGCCACCAACTCCACATTCACAGGCAACTTCAGCGCCACAGCCGTTTTCAGATAGCCCTCAATGCAAAGGCTCTAGACGCAAATATTGGTGTGAGAGCTAATTCAATCAAGGAAACACTGCATGTTGGTGAAGGGCATATTGAAGAAGGATCAGCCAAGTGGTTCTTGTGGGAGAACAACTCCATTTGGCTCACTAACTTCACACACCATCAGGCTTCCAAGCAGCTCTCAAGGAAACTCAGTTTTCACACTCTATGTTTTTGTGCCCTTTGAATGCATTATCAAGGAATGAACCTGGTAGAGCATCCCACACAAACGAATGCTCCACATGCGGGTTTCACATGCCACCAACTCCACATTCACAGGCAACTTCAGCGCCACAGCCGTTTTCAGATAGCCCTCAATGCAAAGGCTCTAGACGCAAATATTGGTGTGAGAGCTAATTCAATCAAGGAAACACTGCATGTTGGTGAAGGGCATATTGAAGAAGGATCAGCCGAGTGGTTCTTGTGGGAGAACAACTCCATTTGGCTCACTAACTTCACACACCATCAGGCTTCCAAGCAGCTCTCAAGGAAACTCAGTCTTCACACTCTATGCTTAGTGCCCTTTGTATGGCTAGGACTGAAATGAACCTGGTAGAGCATCCCACACAAACAAATGCTCCACATGCGGGTTTCACATGCCACCAACTCCACATTCACAGGCAACTTCAGCGCCACAGCCGTTTTCAGATAGCCCTCAATGCAAAGGCTCTAGACGCAAATATTGGTGTGAGAGCTAATTCAATCAAGGAAACACTGCATGTTGGTGAAGGGCATATTGAAGAAGGATCAGCCGAGTGGTTCTTGTGGGAGAACAACTCCATTTGGCTCACTAACTTCACACACCATCAGGCTTCCAAGCAGCTCTCAAGGAAACTCAGTTTTCACTCTCTATGCTTAGTGCCCTTTGTATGGCTAGGACTGAAATGAACCAGGTAGAGCATCCCACACAAACGAATGCTCCACATGCGGGTTTCACATGCCACCAACTCCACATTCACAGGCAACTTCAGCGCCACAGCCGTTTTCAGATAGCCCTCAATGCAAAGGCTCTAGATGCAAATATTGGTGTGAGAGCTAATTCAATCAAGGAAACACTGCCTGTTGGTGAAGGGCATATTGAAGAAGGATCAGCCGAGTGGTTCTTGTGGGAGAACAACTCCATTTGGCTCACTAACTTCACACACCATCAGGCTTCCAAGCAGCTCTCAAGGAAACTCAGTTTTCACACTCTATGCTTAGTGCTCTTTGTGTGCCCAGGACTGAAATGAAGCTTGGTCAGCATCCCACACAAACGAATGCTCCACATGCGGGTTTCACATGCCACCAACTCCACATTCACAGGCAACTTCAGCGCCACAGCCGTTTTCAGATAGCCCTCAATGCAAAGGCTCTAGACGCAAATATTAGTGTGAGAGCTAATTCAACCAAGGAAACACTGCCTGTTGGTGAAGGGCATATTGAAGAAGGATTAGCCGAGTGGTTCTTGTGGGAGAACAACTCCATTTGGCTCACTAACTTCACACACCATCAGGCTTCCAAGCAGCTCTCAAGGAAACTCAGTTTTCACACTCTATGCTTAGTGCTCTTTGTGTGCCCAGGACTGAAATGAAGCTTGGTCAGCATCCCACAGAAACGAATGCTCCACATGCGGGTTTCACATGCCACCAACTCCACATTCACAGGCAACTTCAGCGCCACAGCCGTTTTCAGATAGCCCTCAATGCAAAGGCTCTAGACGCAAATATTGGTGTGAGAGCTAATTCAATCAAGGAAACACTGCATGTTGGTGAAGGGCATATTGAAGAAGGATCAGCCGAGTGGTTCTTGTGGGAGAACAACTCCATTTGGCTCACTAACTTCACACACCATCAGGCTTCCAAGCAGCTCTCAAGGAAACTCAGTTTTCACACTCTATGTTTAGTGCCCTTTGAATGCATTATCAAGGAATGAACCTGGTAGAGCATCCCACACAAACGAATGCTCCACATGCGGGTTTCACATGCCACCAACTCCACATTCACAGGCAACTTCAGCGCCACAGCCGTTTTCAGATAGCCCTCAATGCAAAGGCTCTAGACGCAAATATTGGTGTGAGAGCTAATTCAATCAAGGAAACACTGCATGTTGGTGAAGGGCATATTGAAGAAGGATCAGCCGAGTGGTTCTTGTGGGAGAACAACTCCATTTGGCTCACTAACTTCACACACCATCAGGCTTCCAAGCAGCTCTCAAGGAAACTCAGTTTTCACACTCTATGCTTAGTGCCCTTTGAATGCATTATCAAGGAATGAACCTGGTAGAGCATCCCACACAAACGAATGCTCCACATGCGGGTTTCACATGCCACCAACTCCACATTCACAGGCAACTTCAGCGCCACAGCCGTTTTCAGATAGCCCTCAATGCAAAGGCTCTAGACGCAAATATTGGTGTGAGAGCTAATTCAATCAAGGAAACACTGCATGTTGGTGAAGGGCATATTGAAGAAGGATCAGCCGAGTGGTTCTTGTGGGAGAACAACTCAATTTGGCTCACTAACTTCACACACCATCAGGCTTCCAAGCAGCTCTCAAGGAAACTCAGTTTTCACACTCTATGCTTAGTGCTCTTTGTGTGCCCAGGAATGAAATGAAGCTTGGTCAGCATCCCACACAAACGAATGCTCCACATGCGGGTTTCACATGCCACCAACTCCACATTCACAGGCAACTTCAGCGCCACAGCCGTTTTCAGATAGCCCTCAATGCAAAGGCTCTAGACGCAAATATTGGTGTGAGAGCTAATTCAATCAAGGAAACACTGCCTGTTGGTGAAGGGCATATTGAAGAAGGATCAGCCGAGTGGTTCTTGTGGGAGAACAACTCCATTTGGCTCACTAACTTCACACACCATCAGGCTTCCAAGCAGCTCTCAAGGAAACTCAGTTTTCACACTCTATGCTTAGTGCTCTTTGTGTGCCTAGGACGGAAATGAAGCTTGGTCAGCATCCCACACAAACGAATGCTCCACATGCGGGTTTCACATGCCACCAACTCCACATTCACAGGCAACTTCAGCGCCACAGCCGTTTTCAGATAGCCCTCAATGCAAAGGCTCTAGACGCAAATATTGGTGTGAGAGCTAATTCAATCAAGGAAACACTGCATGTTGGTGAAGGGCATATTGAAGAAGGATCAGCCGAGTGGTTCTTGTGGGAGAACAACTCCATTTGGCTCACTAACTTCACACACCATCAGGCTTCCAAGCAGCTCTCAAGGAAACTCAGTCTTCACACTCTATGCTTAGTGCCCTTTGTATGGCTAGGACTGAAATGAACCTGGTAGAGCATCCCACACAAACAAATGCTCCACATGCGGGTTTCACATGCCACCAACTCCACATTGACAGGCAACTTCAGCGCCACAGCCGTTTTCAGATAGCCCTCAATGCAAAGGCTCTAGACGCAAATATTGGTGTGAGAGCTAATTCAATCAAGGACACACTGCCTGCTGGTGAAGGGCATATTGAAGAAGGATCAGCCGAGTGGTTCTTGTGGGAGAACAACTCCATTTGGCTCACTAACTTCACACACCATCAGGCTTCCAAGCAGCTCTCAAGGAAACTCAGTTTTCACACTCTATGCTTAGTGCCCTTTGAGTGCATTATCTAGGAATGAACCTGGTAGAGCATCCCACACAAACGAATGCTCCACATGCGGGTTTCACATGCCACCAACTCCACATTCACAGGCAACTTCAGCGCCACAGCCGTTTTCAGATAGCCCTCAATGCAAAGGCTCTAGACGCAAATATTGGTGTGAGAGCTAATTCAACCAAGGAAACACTGCCTGTTGGTGAAGGGCATATTGAAGAAGGATCAGCCGAGTGGTTCTTGTGGGAGAACAACTCCATTTGGCTCACTAACTTCACACACCATCAGGCTTCCAAACAGCTCTCAAGGAAACTCAGTTTTCACGCTCTATGCTTAGTGCCCTTTGAGTGCATTATCTAGGAATGAACCTGGTAGAGCATCGCACACAAACGAATGCTCCACATGCGGGTTTCACATGCCACCAACTCCACATTCACAGGCAACTTCAGCGCCACAGCCGTTTTCAGATAGCCCTCAATGCAAAGGCTCTAGACGCAAATATTGGTGTGAGAGCTAATTCAATCAAGGAAACACTGCATGTTGGTGAAGGGCATATTGAAGAAGGATCAGCCGAGTGGTTCTTGTGGGAGAACAACTCCATTTGGCTCACTAACTTCACACACCATCAGGCTTCCAAGCAGCTCTCAAGGAAACTCAGTTTTCACACTCTATGCTTAGTGCCCTTTGAGTGCATTATCTAGGAATGAACCTGGTAGAGCATCCCACACAAACGAATGCTCCACATGCGGGTTTCACATGCCACCAACTCCACATTCACAGGCAACTTCAGCGCCACAGCCGTTTTCAGATAGCCCTCAATGCAAAGGCTCTAGACGCAAATATTGGTGTGAGAGCTAATTCAATCAAGGAAACACTGCATGTTGGTGAAGGGCATATTGAAGAAGGATCAGCCAAGTGGTTCTTGTGGGAGAACAACTCCATTTGGCTCACTAACTTCACACACCATCAGGCTTCCAAGCAGCTCTCAAGGAAACTCAGTTTTCACACTCTATGTTTTTGTGCCCTTTGAATGCATTATCAAGGAATGAACCTGGTAGAGCATCCCACACAAACGAATGCTCCACATGCGGGTTTCACATGCCACCAACTCCACATTCACAGGCAACTTCAGCGCCACAGCCGTTTTCAGATAGCCCTCAATGCAAAGGCTCTAGACGCAAATATTGGTGTGAGAGCTAATTCAATCAAGGAAACACTGCATGTTGGTGAAGGGCATATTGAAGAAGGATCAGCCGAGTGGTTCTTGTGGGAGAACAACTCCATTTGGCTCACTAACTTCACACACCATCAGGCTTCCAAGCAGCTCTCAAGGAAACTCAGTCTTCACACTCTATGCTTAGTGCCCTTTGTATGGCTAGGACTGAAATGAACCTGGTAGAGCATCCCACACAAACAAATGCTCCACATGCGGGTTTCACATGCCACCAACTCCACATTCACAGGCAACTTCAGCGCCACAGCCGTTTTCAGATAGCCCTCAATGCAAAGGCTCTAGACGCAAATATTGGTGTGAGAGCTAATTCAATCAAGGACACACTGCCTGTTGGTGAAGGGCATATTGAAGAAGGATCAGCCGAGTGGTTCTTGTGGGAGAACAACTCCATTTGGCTCACTAACTTCACACACCATCAGGCTTCCAAGCAGCTCTCAAGGAAACTCAGTTTTCACACTCTATGCTTAGTGCCCTTTGAGTGCATTATCTAGGAATGAACCTGGTAGAGCATCCCACACAAACGAATGCTCCACATGCGGGTTTCACATGCCACCAACTCCACATTCACAGGCAACTTCAGCGCCACAGCCATTTTCAGATAGCCCTCAATGCAAAGGCTCTAGACGCAAATATTGGTGTGAGAGCTAATTCAATCAAGGAAACACTGCATGTTGGTGAAGGGCATATTGAAGAAGGATCAGCCGAGTGGTTCTTGTGGGAGAACAACTCCATTTGGCTCACTAACTTCACACACCATCAGGCTTCCAAGCAGCTCTCAAGGAAACTCAGTTTTCACACTCTATGCTTAGTGCCCTTTGTATGGCTAGGACTGAAATGAACCTGGTAGAGCATCCCACACAAACGAATGCTCCACATGCGGGTTTCACATGCCACCAACTCCACATTCACAGGCAACTTCAGCGCCACAGCCGTTTTCAGTTAGCCCTCAATGCAAAGGCTCTAGACGCAAATATTGGTGTGAGAGCTAATTCAACCAAGGAAACACTGCCTGTTGGTGAAGGGCATATTGAAGAAGGATCAGCCGAGTGGTTCTTGTGGGAGAACAACTCCATTTGGCTCACTAACTTCACACACCATCAGGCTTCCAAACAGCTCTCAAGGAAACTCAGTTTTCACACTCCATGCTTAGTGCCCTTTGAGTGCATTATCTAGGAATGAACCTGGTAGAGCATCGCACACAAACGAATGCTCCACATGCGGGTTTCACATGCCACCAACTCCACATTCACAGGCAACTTCAGCGCCACAGCCGTTTTCAGATAGCCCTCAATGCAAAGGCTCTAGACGCAAATATTGGTGTGAGAGCTAATTCAATCAAGGAAACACTGCATGTTGGTGAAGGGCATATTGAAGAAGGATCAGCCGAGTGGTTCTTGTGGGAGAACAACTCCATTTGGCTCACTAACTTCACACACCATCAGGCTTCCAAGCAGCTCTCAAGGAAACTCAGTTTTCACACTCTATGCTTAGTGCCCTTTGAGTGCATTATCTAGGAATGAACCTGGTAGAGCATCCCACACAAACGAATGCTCCACATGCGGGTTTCACATGCCACCAACTCCACATTCACAGGCAACTTCAGCGCCACAGCCGTTTTCAGATAGCCCTCAATGCAAAGGCTCTAGACGCAAATATTGGTGTGAGAGCTAATTCAATCAAGGACACACTGCATGTTGGTGAAGGGCATATTGAAGAAGGATCAGCCGAGTGGTTCTTGTGGGAGAACAACTCCATTTGGCTCACTAACTTCACACACCATCAGGCTTCCAAGCAGCTCTCAAGGAAACTCAGTCTTCACACTCTATGCTTAGTGCCCTTTGTATGGCTAGGACTGAAATGAACCTGGTAGAGCATCCCACACAAACAAATGCTCCACATGCGGGTTTCACATGCCACCAACTCCACATTCACAGGCAACTTCAGCGCCACAGCCGTTTTCAGATAGCCCTCAATGCAAAGGCTCTAGACGCAAATATTGGTGTGAGAGCTAATTCAATCAAGGACACACTGCATGTTGGTGAAGGGCATATTGAAGAAGGATCAGCCGAGTGGTTCTTGTGGGAGAACAACTCCATTTGGCTCACTAACTTCACACACCATCAGGCTTCCAAGCAGCTCTCAAGGAAACTCAGTTTTCACACTCTATGCTTAGTGCCCTTTGAGTGCATTATCTAGGAATGAACCTGGTAGAGCATCCCACACAAACGAATGCTCCACATGCGGGTTTCACATGCCACCAACTCCACATTCACAGGCAACTTCAGCGCCACAGCCATTTTCAGATAGCCCTCAATGCAAAGGCTCTAGACGCAAATATTGGTGTGAGAGCTAATTCAATCAAGGAAACACTGCATGTTGGTGAAGGGCATATTGAAGAAGGATCAGCCGAGTGGTTCTTGTGGGAGAACAACTCCATTTGGCTCACTAACTTCACACACCATCAGGGTTCCAAACAGCTCTCAAGGAAACTCAGTTTTCACGCTCTATGCTTAGTGCCCTTTGAGTGCATTATCTAGGAATGAACCTGGTAGAGCATCGCACACAAACGAATGCTCCACATGCGGGTTTCACATGCCACCAACTCCACATTCACAGGCAACTTCAGCGCCACAGCCGTTGTCAGATAGCCCTCAATGCAAAGGCTCTAGACGCAAATATTGGTGTGAGAGCTAATTCAATCAAGGAAACACTGCATGTTGGTGAAGGGCATATTGAAGAAGGATCAGACGAGTGGTTCTTGTGGGAGAACAACTCCATTTGGCTCACTAACTTCAAACACCATCAGGCTTCCAAGCAGCTCTCAAGGAAACTCAGTTTTCACACTCTATGCTTAGTGCCCTTTGAGTGCATTATCTAGGAATGAACCTGGTAGAGCATCCCACACAAACGAATGCTCCACATGCGGGTTTCACATGCCACCAACTCCACATTCACAGGCAACTTCAGCGCCACAGCCGTTTTCAGATAGCCCTCAATGCAAAGGCTCTAGACGCAAATATTGGTGTGAGAGCTAATTCAATCAAGGAAACACTGCATGTTGGTGAAGGGCATATTGAAGAAGGATCAGCCGAGTGGTTCTTGTGGGAGAACAACTCCATTTGGCTCACCAACTTCACACACCATTAGGCTTCCAAGCAGCTCTCAAGGAAACTCAGTTTTCACACTCTATGTTTAATGCCCTTTGAGTGCATTATCTAGGAATGAACCTGGTAGAGCATCCCACAGAAACGAATGCTCCACATGCGGGTTTCACATGCCACCAACTCCACATTCACAGGCAACTTCAGCGCCACAGCCGTTTTCAGATAGCCCTCAATGCAAAGGCTCTAGACGCAAATATTGGTGTGAGAGCTAATTCAATCAAGGAAACACTGCATGTTGGTGAAGGGCATATTGAAGAAGGATCAGCTGAGTGGTTCTTGTGGAGAACAACTCCATTTGGCTCACTAACTTCACACACCATCAGGCTTCCAAGCAGCTCTCAAGGAAACTCAGTTTACACACTCTATGCTTAGTGCTCTTTGTGTGCCCAGGACTGAAATGAAGCTTGGTCAGCATCCCACACAAACGAATGCTCCACATGCGGGTTTCACATGCCACCAACTCCACATTCACAGGCAACTTCAGCGCCACAGCCGTTTTCAGATAGCCCCAATGCAAAGGCTCTAGACGCAAATATTGGTGTGAGAGCTAATTCAATCAAGGAAACACTGCCTGTTGGTGAAGGGCATATTGAAGAAGGATCAGCCGAGTGGTTCTTGTGGGAGAACAACTCCATTTGGCTCACTAACTTCACACACCATCAGGCTTCCAAGCTTCTCTCAAGGAAACTCAGTTTTCACACTCTATGCTTAGTGCCCTTTGAGTGCATTATCTAGGAATGAACCTGGTAGAGCATCCCACACAAACGAATGCTCCACATGCGGGTTTCACATGCCACCAACTCCACATTCACAGGCAACTTCAGCGCCACAGCCGTTTTCAGACAGCCCCAATGCAAAGGCTCTAGACGCAAATATTGGTGTGAGAGCTAATTCAATCAAGGAAACACTGCCTGTTGGTGAAGGGCATATTGAAGAAGGATCAGCCGAGTGGTTCTTGTGGGAGAACAACTCCATTTGGCTCACTAACTTCACACACCATCAGGCTTCCAAGCAGCTCTCAAGGAAACTCAGTTTTCAAACTCTATGCTTAGTGCCCTTTGAGTGCATTATCTAGGAATGAACCTGGTAGAGCATCCCACACAAACGAATGCTCCACATGCGGGTTTCACATGCCACCAACTCCACATTCACAGGCAACTTCAGCGCCACAGCCGTTTTCAGATAGCCCTCAATGCAAAGGCTCTAGACGCAAATATTGGTGTGAGAGCTAATTCAATCAAGGAAACACTGCATGTTGGTGAAGGGCATATTGAAGAAGGATCAGCCGAGTGGTTCTTGTGGGAGAACAACTCCATTTGGCTCACTAACTTCACACACCATCAGGCTTCCAAGCAGCTCTCAATGAAACTCAGTTTTCACACTCTATGCTTAGTGCCCTTTGAGTGCATTATCTAGGA
>NW_026701441.1:0-23157 GCF_030435755.1 Ochotona princeps | reverse complement strand
GCTGATCCTTCTTCAATATGCCCTTCACCAACATGCAGTGTTTCCTTGATTGAATTAGCTCTCACACCAATATTTGCGTCTAGAGCCTTTGCATTGATTGCTATCTGAAAACGGCTGTGGCGCTGAAGTTGCCTGAGAATGTGGAGTTGGTGGCATGTGAAACCCGCATGTGGAGCATTCGTTTGTGTGGGATGCTCTACCAGGTTCATTCCTAGATAATGCACTCAAAGGGCACTAAGCATAGAGTGTGAAAACTGAGTTTCCTTGAGAGCTGCTTGGAAGCCTGATGGTGTGTGAAGTTAGTGAGCCAAATAGAGTTGTTCTCCCACAAGAACGACTCGGGTGATCCTTCTTCAATATGCCCTTCACCAACATGCAGTGTTTCCTTGATTGAATTAGCTCTCACACAATATTTGCGTCTAGAGCCTTTGCCTTGAGGGCTATCTGAAAACGGCTGTGGCGCTGAAGTTGCCTGTGAATGTGGAGTTGGTGGCATGTGAAACCCGCATGTGGAGCATTCGTTTGTGTGGGATGCTCTACCAGGTTCATTCCTAGATAATGCACTCAAAGGGCACTAAGCATAGAGTGTGAAAACTGAGTTTCCTTGAGAGCTGCTTGGAAGCCTGATGGTGTGTGAAGTTAGTGAGCCAAATGGAGTTGTTCTCCCACAAGAACCACTCGGCTGAACTTTCTTCAATATGCCCTTCATCAACATGCAGTGTTTCCTTGATTGAATTAACTCTCACACCAATATTTGCCCCTAGAGCCTTTGCCTTGAGGGCTATCTGAAAACGGCTGTGGCGCTGAAGTTGCCTGTGAATGTGGAGTTGGTGGCATGTGAAACCCGCATGTGGAGCATTCGTTTGTGTGGGATGCTCTACCAGGTTCATTCCTAGATAATGCACTCAAAGGGCACTAAGCATAGAGTGTGAAAACTGAGTTTCCTTGAGAGCTGCTTGGAAGCCTGATGGTGTGTGGAGTTAGTGAGCCAAATAGAGTTGTTCTCCCACAAGAACCACTCGGCTGATCATTCTTCAATATGCCCTTCACCAACATGCAGTGTTTCCTTGATTGAATTAGCTCTCACAACAATATTTGCGTCTAGAGCCTTTGCATTGAGGGCTATCTGAAAACGGCTGTGGCTCTGAAATTGCCTGTGAATGTGGAGTTGGTGGCATGTGAAACCCGCATGTGGAGCATTCGTTTGTGTGGGATGCTCACCAAGCTTCATTTCAGTCCTAGGTACTCAAAGGGCACTAAGCATAGAGTGTGAAAACTGAGTTTTCTTGAGAGCTGCTTGGAAGCCTGATGGTGTGTGAAGTTAGTGAGCCAAATGGAGTTGTTCTCCCACAAGAACCACTCGGCTGATCCTTCTTCAATATGCCCTTCACCAACATGCAGTGTTTCCTTGTTTGAATTAGCTCTCACACCAATATTTGAGTCTAGAGCCTTTGCATTGAGGGCTATCTGAAAACGGCTGTGGCGCTGAAGTTGCCTGAGAATGTGGAGTTGGTGGCATGTGAAACCCGCATGTGGAGCATTCGTTTGTGTGGGATGCTCTACCAGGTTCATTCCTAGATAATGCACTCAAAGGGCACTAAGCATAGAGTGTGAAAACTGAGTTTCCTTGAGAGCTGCTTGGAAGCCTGATGGTGTGTGAAGTTAGTGAGCCAAATGGAGTTGTTCTCCCACAAGAACCACTCGGCTGATCCTTCTTCAATATGCCCTTCACCAACATGCAGTGTTTCCTTGATTGAATTAGCTCTCACACCAATATTTGCGTCTAGAGCCTTTGCATTGAGGGCTATCTGAAAACGGCTGTGGTGCTGAAGTTGCCTGTGAATGTGGAGTTGGTGGCATGTGAAACCCGCATGTGGAGCTTTCGTTTGTGTGGGATGCTCTACCAGGTTCATTCCTAGATAATGCACTCAAAGGGCACTAAGCATAGAGTGTGAAAACTGAGTTTCCTTGAGAGCTGCTTGGAAGCCTGATGGTGTGTGAAGTTAGTGAGCCAAATGGAGTTGTTCTCCCACAAGAACCACTCGGCTGATCCTTCTTCAATATTCCCTTCACCAACATACAGTGTTTCCTTGTTTGAATTAGCTCTCACACCAATATTTGAGTCTAGAGCCTTTGCATTGAGGGCTATCTGAAAACGGCTGTGGCGCTGAAGTTGCCTTGCAATGTGGAGTTGGTGGCATGTGAAACCCGCATGTGGAGCATTCGTTTGTGTGGGATGCTCTACCAGCTTCATTCCTAGATAATGCACTCAAAGGGCACTAAGCATAGAGTGTGAAAACTGAGTTTCCTTGAGAGCTGCTTGGAAGCCTGATGGTGTGTGAAGTTAGTGAGCCAAATGGAGTTGTTCTCCCACAAGAACCACTCGGCTGATCCTTCTTCAATATGCCCTTCACCAACATGCAGTGTTTCCTTGATTGAATTAGCTCTCACACCAATATTTGCGTCTAGAGCCTTTGCATTGAGGGCTATCTGAAAACGGCTGTGGCGCTGAAGTTGCCTGTGAATGTGGAGTTGGTGGCATGTGAAACCCGCATGTGGAGCATTCATTTGTGTGGGGTGCTCTACCAGGTTCATTCCTAGATAATGCAGTGAAAGGGCACTAAGCATAGAGTGTGAAAACTGAGTTTCCTTGAGAGCTGCTTGGAAGCCTGATGGTGTGTGAAGTTAGTGAGCCAAATGGAGTTGTTCTCCCACAAGAACCACTCGGCTGATCCTTCTTCAATATGCCCTTCACGAACATGCAGTGTTTCCTTTTTGAATTAGCTCTCACACATATATATGCATCTAAAGCCTTTGCATTGAGGGCTATCTGAAAACGGCTGTGGCGCTGAAGTTGCCTGAGAATGTGGAGTTGGTGGCATGTGAAACCCGCATGTGGAGCATTCGTTTGTGTGGGATGCTCTACCAGGTTCATTCCTAGATAATGCACTCAAAGGGCACTAAGCATAGAGTGTGAAAACTGAGTTTCCTTGAGAGCTGCTTGGAAGCCTGATGGTGTGTGAAGTTAGTGAGCCAAATGGAGTTGTTCTCCCACAAGAACCACTCGGCTGATCCTTCTTCAATATGCCCTTCATCAACATGCAGTGTTTCCTTGATTGAATTAGCTCTCACACCAATATTTGCCCCTAGAGCCTTTGCATTGAGGGCTATCTGAAAACGGCTGTGGCGCTGAAGTTGCCTGTGAATGTGGAGTTGGTGGCATGTGAAACCCGCATGTGGAGCATTCGTTTGTGTGGGATGCTCTACCAGGTTCATTCCTAGATAATGCACTCAAAGGGCACTAAGCATAGAGTGTGAAAACTGAGTTTCCTTGAGAGCTGCTTGGAAGCCTGATGGTGTGTGGAGTTAGTGAGCCAAATGGAGTTGTTCTCCCACAAGAACCACTCGGCTGATCCTTCTTCAATATGCCCTTCACCAACATGCAGTGTTTCCTTGATTGAATTAGCTCTCACACCAATATTTGCGTCTAGAGCCTTTGCATTGAGGGCTATCTGAAAACGGCTGTGGCTCTGAAATTGCCTGTGAATGTGGAGTTGGTGGCATGTGAAACCCGCATGTGGAGCATTCGTTTGTGTGGGATGCTCACCAAGCTTCATTTCAGTCCTAGGTACTCAAAGGGCACTAAGCATAGAGTGTGAAAACTGAGTTTCCTTGAGAGCTGCTTGGAAGCCTGATGGTGTGTGAAGTTAGTGAGCCAAATGGAGTTGTTCTCCCACAAGAACCACTCGGCTGATCCTTCTTCAATATGCCCTTCACCAACATGCAGTGTTTCCTTGTTTGAATTAGCTCTCACACCAATATTTGAGTCTAGAGCCTTTGCATTGAGGGCTATCTGGAAAAAGCTGTGGCGCTGAAGTTGCCTGAGAATGTGGAGTTGGTGGCATGTGAAACCCGCATGTGGAGCATTCGTTTGTGTGGGATGCTCTACCAGGTTCATTCCTAGATAATGCACTCAAAGGGCACTAAGCATAGAGTGTGAAAACTGAGTTTCCTTGAGAGCTGCTTGGAAGCCTGATGGTGTGTGAAGTTAGTGAGCCAAATAGAGTTGTTCTCCCACAAGAACCACTCGGCTGATCCTTCTTCAATATGCCCTTCACCAACATGCAGTGTTTCCTTGATTGAATTAGCTCTCACACCAATATTTGCGTCTAGAGCCTTTGCATTGAGGGCTATCTGAAAACGGCTGTGGCGCTGAAGTTGCCTGTCAATGTGGAGTTGGTGGCATGTGAAACCCGCATGTGGAGCATTCGTTTGTGTGGGATGCTCTACCAGGTTCATTCCTAGATAATGCACTCAAAGGGCACTAAGCATAGAGTGTGAAAACTGAGTTTCCTTGAGAGCTGCTTGGAAGCCTGATGGTGTGTGAAGTTAGTGAGCCAAATGGAGTTGTTCTCCCACAAGAACCACTCGGCTGATCCTTCTTCAATATGCCCTTCACCAACATGCAGTGTTTCCTTGATTGAATTAGCTCTCACACCAATATTTGCGTCTAGAGCCTTTGCATTGAGGGCTATCTGAAAACGGCTGTGGTGCTGAAGTTGCCTGTGAATGTGGAGTTGGTGGCATGTGAAACCCGCATGTGGAGCATTCGTTTGTGTGGGATGCTCTACCAGGTTCATTCCTAGATAATGCACTCAAAGGGCACTAAGCATAGAGTGTGAAAACTGAGTTTCCTTGAGAGCTGCTTCGAAGCCTGATGGTGTGTGAAGTTAGTGAGCCAAATGGAGTTGTTCTCCCACAAGAACCTCTCGGCTGATCCTTCTTCAATATTCCCTTCACCAACATGCAGTGTTTCCTTGATTGAATTAGCTCTCACACCAATATTTGAGTCTAGAGCCTTTGCATTGATGGCTATCTGAAAACGGCTGTGGCGCTGAAGTTGCCTGTGAATGTGGAGTTGGTGGCATGTGAAACCCGCATGTGGAGCATTCGTTTGTGTGGGATGCTCACCAAGCTTCATTTCAGTCATAGACACTCAAAGGGCACTAAGCATAGAGTGTGAAAACTGAGTTTCCTTGAGAGCTGCTTGGAAGCCTGATGGTGTGTGAAGTTAGTGAGCCAAATGGAGTTGTTCTCCCACAAGAACCACTCGGCTGATCCTTCTTCAATATGCCCTTCACCAACATGCAGTGTTTCCTTGATTGAATTAGCTCTCACACCAATATTTGTGTCTAGAGCCTTTGCATTGATTGCTATCTGAAAACGGCTGTGGTGCTGAAGTTGCCTGTGAATGTGGAGTTGGTGGCATGTGAAACCCGCATGTGGAGCATTCGTTTGTGTGGGATGCTCTACCAGGTTCATTCCTAGATAATGCACTCAAAGGGCACTAAGCATAGAGTGTGAAAACTGAGTTTCCTTGAGAGCTGCTTGTAAGCCTGAAGGTGTGTGAAGTTAGTGAGCCAAATGGAGTTGTTCTCCCACAAGAACCACTCGGCTGATCCTTCTTCAATATGCCCTTCACCAACATGCAGTGTTTCCTTGATTGAATTAGCTCTCACACCAATATTTGCGTCTAGAGCCTTTGCATTGAGGGCTATCTGAAAACGGCTGTGGTGCTGAAGTTGCCTGTGAATGTGGAGTTGGTGGCATGTGAAACCCGCATGTGGAGCATTCGTTTGTGTGGGATGCTCTACCAGGTTCATTCCTAGATAATGCACTCAAAGGGCACTAAGCATAGAGTGTGAAAACTGAGTTTCCTTGAGAGCTGCTTGGAAGACTGATGGTGTGTGAAGTTAGTGAGCCAAATGGAGTTGTTCTCCCACAAGAACCACTCGGCTGATCCTTCTTCAATATGCCCTTCACCAACATGCAGTGTTTCCTTGTTTGAATTAGCTCTCCCACCAATATTTGAGTCTAGAGCCTTTGCATTGAGGGCTATCTGAAAACGGCTGTGGCGCTGAAGTTGCCTGTCAATGTGGAGTTGGTGGCATGTGAAACCCGCATGTGGAGCATTCGTTTGTGTGGGATGTTCTACCAGGTTCATTCCTAGATAATGCACTCAAAGGGCACTAAGCATAGAGTGTGAAAACTGAGTTTCCTTGAGAGCTGCTTGGAAGCCTGATGGTGTGTGAAGTTAGTGAGCCAAATGGAGTTGTTCTCCCACAAGAACCACTCGGCTGATCCTTCTTCAATATGCCCTTCACCAACATGCAGTGTTTCCTTGATTGAATTAGCTCTCACACCAATATTTGCGTCTAGAGCCTTTGCATTGAGGGCTATCTGAAAACGGCTGTGGCGCTGAAGTTGCCTGAGAATGTGGAGTTGGTGGCATGTGAAACCCGCATGTGGAGCATTCGTTTGTGTGGGATGCTCTACCAGGTTCATTCCTAGATAATGCAGTGAAAGGGCACTAAGCATAGAGTGTGAAAACTGAGTTTCCTTGAGAGCTGCTTGGAAGCCTGATGGTGTGTGAAGTTAGTGAGCCAAATGGAGTTGTTCTCCCACAAGAACCACTCGGCTGATCCTTCTTCAATATGCCCTTCACGAACATGCAGTGTTTCCTTTTTGAATTAGCTCTCACACATATATATGCATCTAAAGCCTTTGCATTGAGGGCTATCTGAAAACGGCTGTGGCGCTGAAGTTGCCTGAGAATGTGGAGTTGGTGGCATGTGAAACCCGCATGTGGAGCATTCGTTTGTGTGGGATGCTCTACCAGGTTCATTCCTAGATAATGCACTCAAAGGGCACTAAGCATAGAGTGTGAAAACTGAGTTTCCTTGAGAGCTGCTTGGAAGCCTGATGGTGTGTGAAGTTAGTGAGCCAAATGGAGTTGTTCTCCCACAAGAACCACTCGGCTGATCCTTCTTCAATATGCCCTTCATCAACATGCAGTGTTTCCTTGATTGAATTAGCTCTCACACCAATATTTGCCCCTAGAGCCTTTGCATTGAGGGCTATCTGAAAACGGCTGTGGCGCTGAAGTTGCCTGTGAATGTGGAGTTGGTGGCATGTGAAACCCGCATGTGGAGCATTCGTTTGTGTGGGATGCTCTACCAGGTTCATTCCTAGATAATGCACTCAAAGGGCACTAAGCATAGAGTGTGAAAACTGAGTTTCCTTGAGAGCTGCTTGGAAGCCTGATGGTGTGTGGAGTTAGTGAGCCAAATGGAGTTGTTCTCCCACAAGAACCACTCGGCTGATCCTTCTTCAATATGCCCTTCACCAACATGCAGTGTTTCCTTGATTGAATTAGCTCTCACACCAATATTTGCGTCTAGAGCCTTTGCATTGAGGGCTATCTGAAAACGGCTGTGGCTCTGAAATTGCCTGTGAATGTGGAGTTGGTGGCATGTGAAACCCGCATGTGGAGCATTCGTTTGTGTGGGATGCTCACCAAGCTTCATTTCAGTCCTAGGTACTCAAAGGGCACTAAGCATAGAGTGTGAAAACTGAGTTTCCTTGAGAGCTGCTTGGAAGCCTGATGGTGTGTGAAGTTAGTGAGCCAAATGGAGTTGTTCTCCCACAAGAACCACTCGGCTGATCCTTCTTCAATATGCCCTTCACCAACATGCAGTGTTTCCTTGTTTGAATTAGCTCTCACACCAATATTTGAGTCTAGAGCCTTTGCATTGAGGGCTATCTGGAAAAAGCTGTGGCGCTGAAGTTGCCTGAGAATGTGGAGTTGGTGGCATGTGAAACCCGCATGTGGAGCATTCGTTTGTGTGGGATGCTCTACCAGGTTCATTCCTAGATAATGCACTCAAAGGGCACTAAGCATAGAGTGTGAAAACTGAGTTTCCTTGAGAGCTGCTTGGAAGCCTGATGGTGTGTGAAGTTAGTGAGCCAAATAGAGTTGTTCTCCCACAAGAACCACTCGGCTGATCCTTCTTCAATATGCCCTTCACCAACATGCAGTGTTTCCTTGATTGAATTAGCTCTCACACCAATATTTGCGTCTAGAGCCTTTGCATTGAGGGCTATCTGAAAACGGCTGTGGCGCTGAAGTTGCCTGTCAATGTGGAGTTGGTGGCATGTGAAACCCGCATGTGGAGCATTCGTTTGTGTGGGATGCTCTACCAGGTTCATTCCTAGATAATGCACTCAAAGGGCACTAAGCATAGAGTGTGAAAACTGAGTTTCCTTGAGAGCTGCTTGGAAGCCTGATGGTGTGTGAAGTTAGTGAGCCAAATGGAGTTGTTCTCCCACAAGAACCACTCGGCTGATCCTTCTTCAATATGCCCTTCACCAACATGCAGTGTTTCCTTGATTGAATTAGCTCTCACACCAATATTTGCGTCTAGAGCCTTTGCATTGAGGGCTATCTGAAAACGGCTGTGGTGCTGAAGTTGCCTGTGAATGTGGAGTTGGTGGCATGTGAAACCCGCATGTGGAGCATTCGTTTGTGTGGGATGCTCTACCAGGTTCATTCCTAGATAATGCACTCAAAGGGCACTAAGCATAGAGTGTGAAAACTGAGTTTCCTTGAGAGCTGCTTCGAAGCCTGATGGTGTGTGAAGTTAGTGAGCCAAATGGAGTTGTTCTCCCACAAGAACCTCTCGGCTGATCCTTCTTCAATATTCCCTTCACCAACATGCAGTGTTTCCTTGATTGAATTAGCTCTCACACCAATATTTGAGTCTAGAGCCTTTGCATTGATGGCTATCTGAAAACGGCTGTGGCGCTGAAGTTGCCTGTGAATGTGGAGTTGGTGGCATGTGAAACCCGCATGTGGAGCATTCGTTTGTGTGGGATGCTCACCAAGCTTCATTTCAGTCATAGACACTCAAAGGGCACTAAGCATAGAGTGTGAAAACTGAGTTTCCTTGAGAGCTGCTTGGAAGCCTGATGGTGTGTGAAGTTAGTGAGCCAAATGGAGTTGTTCTCCCACAAGAACCACTCGGCTGATCCTTCTTCAATATGCCCTTCACCAACATGCAGTGTTTCCTTGATTGAATTAGCTCTCACACCAATATTTGTGTCTAGAGCCTTTGCATTGATTGCTATCTGAAAACGGCTGTGGTGCTGAAGTTGCCTGTGAATGTGGAGTTGGTGGCATGTGAAACCCGCATGTGGAGCATTCGTTTGTGTGGGATGCTCTACCAGGTTCATTCCTAGATAATGCACTCAAAGGGCACTAAGCATAGAGTGTGAAAACTGAGTTTCCTTGAGAGCTGCTTGTAAGCCTGAAGGTGTGTGAAGTTAGTGAGCCAAATGGAGTTGTTCTCCCACAAGAACCACTCGGCTGATCCTTCTTCAATATGCCCTTCACCAACATGCAGTGTTTCCTTGATTGAATTAGCTCTCACACCAATATTTGCGTCTAGAGCCTTTGCATTGAGGGCTATCTGAAAACGGCTGTGGTGCTGAAGTTGCCTGTGAATGTGGAGTTGGTGGCATGTGAAACCCGCATGTGGAGCATTCGTTTGTGTGGGATGCTCTACCAGGTTCATTCCTAGATAATGCACTCAAAGGGCACTAAGCATAGAGTGTGAAAACTGAGTTTCCTTGAGAGCTGCTTGGAAGACTGATGGTGTGTGAAGTTAGTGAGCCAAATGGAGTTGTTCTCCCACAAGAACCACTCGGCTGATCCTTCTTCAATATGCCCTTCACCAACATGCAGTGTTTCCTTGTTTGAATTAGCTCTCCCACCAATATTTGAGTCTAGAGCCTTTGCATTGAGGGCTATCTGAAAACGGCTGTGGCGCTGAAGTTGCCTGTCAATGTGGAGTTGGTGGCATGTGAAACCCGCATGTGGAGCATTCGTTTGTGTGGGATGTTCTACCAGGTTCATTCCTAGATAATGCACTCAAAGGGCACTAAGCATAGAGTGTGAAAACTGAGTTTCCTTGAGAGCTGCTTGGAAGCCTGATGGTGTGTGAAGTTAGTGAGCCAAATGGAGTTGTTCTCCCACAAGAACCACTCGGCTGATCCTTCTTCAATATGCCCTTCACCAACATGCAGTGTTTCCTTGATTGAATTAGCTCTCACACCAATATTTGCGTCTAGAGCCTTTGCATTGAGGGCTATCTGAAAACGGCTGTGGCTCTGAAATTGCCTGTGAATGTGGAGTTGGTGGCATGTGAAACCCGCATGTGGAGCATTCGTTTGTGTGGGATGCTCACCAAGCTTCATTTCAGTCCTAGGTACTCAAAGGGCACTAAGCATAGAGTGTGAAAACTGAGTTTCCTTGAGAGCTGCTTGGAAGCCTGATGGTGTGTGAAGTTAGTGAGCCAAATGGAGTTGTTCTCCCACAAGAACCACTCGGCTGATCCTTCTTCAATATGCCCTTCACCAACATGCAGTGTTTCCTTGTTTGAATTAGCTCTCACACCAATATTTGAGTCTAGAGCCTTTGCATTGAGGGCTATCTGGAAAAAGCTGTGGCGCTGAAGTTGCCTGAGAATGTGGAGTTGGTGGCATGTGAAACCCGCATGTGGAGCATTCGTTTGTGTGGGATGCTCTACCAGGTTCATTCCTAGATAATGCACTCAAAGGGCACTAAGCATAGAGTGTGAAAACTGAGTTTCCTTGAGAGCTGCTTGGAAGCCTGATGGTGTGTGAAGTTAGTGAGCCAAATAGAGTTGTTCTCCCACAAGAACCACTCGGCTGATCCTTCTTCAATATGCCCTTCACCAACATGCAGTGTTTCCTTGATTGAATTAGCTCTCACACCAATATTTGCGTCTAGAGCCTTTGCATTGAGGGCTATCTGAAAACGGCTGTGGCGCTGAAGTTGCCTGTCAATGTGGAGTTGGTGGCATGTGAAACCCGCATGTGGAGCATTCGTTTGTGTGGGATGCTCTACCAGGTTCATTCCTAGATAATGCACTCAAAGGGCACTAAGCATAGAGTGTGAAAACTGAGTTTCCTTGAGAGCTGCTTGGAAGCCTGATGGTGTGTGAAGTTAGTGAGCCAAATGGAGTTGTTCTCCCACAAGAACCACTCGGCTGATCCTTCTTCAATATGCCCTTCACCAACATGCAGTGTTTCCTTGATTGAATTAGCTCTCACACCAATATTTGCGTCTAGAGCCTTTGCATTGAGGGCTATCTGAAAACGGCTGTGGTGCTGAAGTTGCCTGTGAATGTGGAGTTGGTGGCATGTGAAACCCGCATGTGGAGCATTCGTTTGTGTGGGATGCTCTACCAGGTTCATTCCTAGATAATGCACTCAAAGGGCACTAAGCATAGAGTGTGAAAACTGAGTTTCCTTGAGAGCTGCTTCGAAGCCTGATGGTGTGTGAAGTTAGTGAGCCAAATGGAGTTGTTCTCCCACAAGAACCTCTCGGCTGATCCTTCTTCAATATTCCCTTCACCAACATGCAGTGTTTCCTTGATTGAATTAGCTCTCACACCAATATTTGAGTCTAGAGCCTTTGCATTGATGGCTATCTGAAAACGGCTGTGGCGCTGAAGTTGCCTGTGAATGTGGAGTTGGTGGCATGTGAAACCCGCATGTGGAGCATTCGTTTGTGTGGGATGCTCACCAAGCTTCATTTCAGTCATAGACACTCAAAGGGCACTAAGCATAGAGTGTGAAAACTGAGTTTCCTTGAGAGCTGCTTGGAAGCCTGATGGTGTGTGAAGTTAGTGAGCCAAATGGAGTTGTTCTCCCACAAGAACCACTCGGCTGATCCTTCTTCAATATGCCCTTCACCAACATGCAGTGTTTCCTTGATTGAATTAGCTCTCACACCAATATTTGTGTCTAGAGCCTTTGCATTGATTGCTATCTGAAAACGGCTGTGGTGCTGAAGTTGCCTGTGAATGTGGAGTTGGTGGCATGTGAAACCCGCATGTGGAGCATTCGTTTGTGTGGGATGCTCTACCAGGTTCATTCCTAGATAATGCACTCAAAGGGCACTAAGCATAGAGTGTGAAAACTGAGTTTCCTTGAGAGCTGCTTGTAAGCCTGAAGGTGTGTGAAGTTAGTGAGCCAAATGGAGTTGTTCTCCCACAAGAACCACTCGGCTGATCCTTCTTCAATATGCCCTTCACCAACATGCAGTGTTTCCTTGATTGAATTAGCTCTCACACCAATATTTGCGTCTAGAGCCTTTGCATTGAGGGCTATCTGAAAACGGCTGTGGTGCTGAAGTTGCCTGTGAATGTGGAGTTGGTGGCATGTGAAACCCGCATGTGGAGCATTCGTTTGTGTGGGATGCTCTACCAGGTTCATTCCTAGATAATGCACTCAAAGGGCACTAAGCATAGAGTGTGAAAACTGAGTTTCCTTGAGAGCTGCTTGGAAGACTGATGGTGTGTGAAGTTAGTGAGCCAAATGGAGTTGTTCTCCCACAAGAACCACTCGGCTGATCCTTCTTCAATATGCCCTTCACCAACATGCAGTGTTTCCTTGTTTGAATTAGCTCTCCCACCAATATTTGAGTCTAGAGCCTTTGCATTGAGGGCTATCTGAAAACGGCTGTGGCGCTGAAGTTGCCTGTCAATGTGGAGTTGGTGGCATGTGAAACCCGCATGTGGAGCATTCGTTTGTGTGGGATGTTCTACCAGGTTCATTCCTAGATAATGCACTCAAAGGGCACTAAGCATAGAGTGTGAAAACTGAGTTTCCTTGAGAGCTGCTTGGAAGCCTGATGGTGTGTGAAGTTAGTGAGCCAAATGGAGTTGTTCTCCCACAAGAACCACTCGGCTGATCCTTCTTCAATATGCCCTTCACCAACATGCAGTGTTTCCTTGATTGAATTAGCTCTCACACCAATATTTGCGTCTAGAGCCTTTGCATTGAGGGCTATCTGAAAACGGCTGTGGCGCTGAAGTTGCCTGAGAATGTGGAGTTGGTGGCATGTGAAACCCGCATGTGGAGCATTCGTTTGTGTGGGATGCTCTACCAGGTTCATTCCTAGATAATGCACTCAAAGGGCACTAAGCATAGAGTGTGAAAACTGAGTTTCCTTGAGAGCTGCTTGGAAGCCTGATGGTGTGTGAAGTTAGTGAGCCAAATGGAGTTGTTCTCCCACAAGAACCACTCGGCTGATCCTTCTTCAATATGCCCTTCACCAACATACAGTGTTTCCTTGATTGAATTAGCTCTCCCACCAATATTTGAGTCTAGAGCCTTTGCATTGAGGGCTATCTGAAAACGGCTGTGGCGCTAAAGTTGCCTGTGAATGTGGAGTTGGTGGCATGTGAAACCCGCATGTGGAGCATTCGTTTGTGTGGGATGATCTACCAGGTTCATTCCTAGATAATGCACTCAAAGGGCACTAAGCATAGAGTGTGAAAACTGAGTTTCCTTGAGAGCTGCTTCGAAGCCTGATGGTGTGTGAAGTTAGTGAGCCAAATGGAGTTGTTCTCCCACAAGAACCACTCGGCTGATCCTTCTTCAATACGCCCTTCACCAACATACAGTGTTTCCTTGATTGAATTAGCTCTCATACCAATATTTGCGTCTAGAGCCTTTGCATTGAGGGCTATCTGAAAAAAGCTGTGGCGCTGAAGTTGCCTGTCAATGTGGAGTTGGTGGCATGTGAAACCCGCATGTGGAGCATTCGTTTGTGTGGGATGCTCACCAAGCTTCATTTCAGTCATAGACACTCAAAGGGCACTAAGCATAGAGTGTGAAAACTGAGTTTCCTTGAGAGCTGCTTGGAAGCCTGATGGTGTGTGAAGTTAGTGAGCCAAATGGAGTTGTTCTCCCACAAGAACCACTCGGCTGATCCTTCTTCAATATGCCCTTCACCAACATGCAGTGTTTCCTTGATTGAATTAGCTCTCACACCAATATTTGTGTCTAGAGCCTTTGCATTGATTGCTATCTGAAAACGGCTGTGGTGCTGAAGTTGCCTGTGAATGTGGAGTTGGTGGCATGTGAAACCCGCATGTGGAGCATTCGTTTGTGTGGGATGCTCTACCAGGTTCATTCCTAGATAATGCACTCAAAGGGCACTAAGCATAGAGTGTGAAAACTGAGTTTCCTTGAGAGCTGCTTGTAAGCCTGAAGGTGTGTGAAGTTAGTGAGCCAAATGGAGTTGTTCTCCCACAAGAACCACTCGGCTGATCCTTCTTCAATATGCCCTTCACCAACATGCAGTGTTTCCTTGATTGAATTAGCTCTCACACCAATATTTGCGTCTAGAGCCTTTGCATTGAGGGCTATCTGAAAACGGCTGTGGTGCTGAAGTTGCCTGTGAATGTGGAGTTGGTGGCATGTGAAACCCGCATGTGGAGCATTCGTTTGTGTGGGATGCTCTACCAGGTTCATTCCTAGATAATGCAGTGAAAGGGCACTAAGCATAGAGTGTGAAAACTGAGTTTCCTTGAGAGCTGCTTGGAAGCCTGATGGTGTGTGAAGTTAGTGAGCCAAATGGAGTTGTTCTCCCACAAGAACCACTCGGCTGATCCTTCTTCAATATGCCCTTCACCAACATGCAGTGTTTCCTTGTTTGAATTAGCTCTCCCACCAATATTTGAGTCTAGAGCCTTTGCCTTGAGGGCTATCTGAAAACGGCTGTGGCGCTGAAGTTGCCTGTGAATGTGGAGTTGGTGGCATGTGAAACCCGCATGTGGAACATTCATTTGTGTGGGATGCTCTACCAGGTTCATTCCTAGATAATGCACTCAAAGGGCACTAAGCATAGAGTGTGAAAACTGAGTTTCCTTGAGAGCTGCTTGGAAGCCTGATGGTGTGTGAAGTTAGTGAGCCAAATGGAGTTGTTCTCCCACAAGAACCACTCGGCTGATCCTTCTTCAATATGCCCTTCACCAACATGCAGTGTTTCCTTGATTGAATTAGCTCTCACACCAATATTTGCGTCTAGAGCCTTTGCCTTGAAGGCTATATGAAAACGGCTGTGGCGCTGAAGTTGCCTGTGAATGTGGAGTTGGTGGCATGTGAAACCCGCATGTGGAGCATTCGTTTGTGTGGGATGCTCTACCAGGTTCATTCCTAGATAATGCACTCAAAGGGCACTAAGCATAGAGTGTGAAAACTGAGTTTCCTTGAGAGCTGCTTGGAAGCCTGATGGTGTGTGAAGTTAGTGAGCCAAATGGAGTTGTTCTCCCACAAGAACCACTCGGCTGATCCTTCTTCAATATGCCCTTCACCAACATGCAGTGTTTCCTTGATTGAATTAGCTCTCACACCAATATTTGTGTCTAGAGCCTTTGCATTGATTGCTATCTGAAAACGGCTGTGGTGCTGAAGTTGCCTGTGAATGTGGAGTTGGTGGCATGTGAAACCCGCATGTGGAGCATTCGTTTGTGTGGGATGCTCTACCAGGTTCATTCCTAGATAATGCACTCAAAGGGCACTAAGCATAGAGTGTGAAAACTGAGTTTCCTTGAGAGCTGCTTGGAAGCCTGATGGTGTGTGAAGTTAGTGAGCCAAATGGAGTTGTTCTCCCACAAGAACCACTCGGCTGATCCTTCTTCAATATGCCCTTCACCAACATGCAGTGTTTCCTTGATTGAATTAGCTCTCACACCAATATTTGTGTCTAGAGCCTTTGCATTGAGGGCTATCTGAAAACGGCTGTGGCGCTGAAGTTGCCTGTGAATGTGGAGTTGGTGGCATGTGAAACCCGCATGTGGAGCATTCGTTTGTGTGGGATGCTCTACCAGGTTCATTCCTAGATAATGCACTCAAAGGGCACTAAGCATAGAGTGTGAAAACTGAGTTTCCTTGAGAGCTGCTTGGAAGCCTGATGGTGTGTGAAGTTAGTGAGCCAAATGGAGTTGTTCTCCCACAAGAACTACTCGGCTGATCCTTCTTCAATATGCCCTTCACCAACATGCAGTGTTTCCTTGTGTGATTTAGCTCTCACACCAATATTTGAGACTAGAGCCTTTGCATTGAGGGCTATCTGAAAACGGCTGTGGCGCTGAAGTTGCCTGTCAATGTGGAGTTGGTGGCATGTGAAACCCGCATGTGGAGCATTCGTTTGTGTGGGATGTTCTACCAGGTTCATTCCTAGATAATGCACTCAAAGGGCACTAAGCATAGAGTGTGAAAACTGAGTTTCCTTGAGAGCTGCTTGGAAGCCTGATGGTGTGTGAAGTTAGTGAGCCAAATGGAGTTATTCTCCCACAAGAACCACTCGGCTGATCCTTCTTCAATATGCCCTTCACCAACATGCAGTGTTTCCTTGATTGAATTAGCTCTCACACCAATATTTGTGTCTAGAGCCTTTGCATTAAGGGCTATCTGAAAACGGCTGTGGCGCTGAAGTTGCGTGAGAATGTGGAGTTGGTGGCATGTGAAACCCGCATGTGGAGCATTCGTTTGTGTGGGATGCTCTACCAGGATCATTCCTAGATAATGCACTCAAAGGGCACTAAGCATAGAGTGTGAAAAATGAGTTTCCTTGAGAGCTGCTTGGAAGCCTGATGGTGTGTGAAGTTAGTGAGCCAAATGGAGTTGTTCTCCCACAAGAACCACTCGGCTGATCCTTCTTCAATATGCCCTTCACCAACATAGAGTGTTTCCTTGATTGAATTAGCTCTCATACCAATATTTGCGTCTAGAGCCTTTGCATTGAGGGCTATCTGAAAAAAGCTGTGGTGTTGAAGTTGCCTGTGAATGTGGAGTTGGTGGCATGTGAAACCCGCATGTGGAGCATTCGTTTGTGTGGGATGTTCTACCAGGTTCATTCCTAGATAATGCACTCAAAGGGCACTAAGCATAGAGTGTGAAAACTGAGTTTCCTTGAGAGCTGCTTGGAAGCCTGAAGGTGTGTGAAGTTAGTGAGCCAAATGGAGTTGTTCTCCCACAAGAACCACTCGGCTGATCCTTCTTCAATATGCCCTTCACCAACATGCAGTGTTTCCTTGATTGAATTAGCTCTCACACCAATATTTGCGTCTAGAGCCTTTGCATTGAGGGCTATCTGAAAACGGCTGTGGCGCTGAAGTTGCCTGTGAATGTGGAGTTGGTGGCATGTGAAACCCGCATGTGGAGCATTCGTTTGTGTGGGATGCTCTACCAGGTTCATTCCTAGATAATGCACTCAAAGGGCACTAAGCATAGAGTGTGAAAACTGAGTTTCCTTGAGAGCTGCTTGGAAGCCTGATGGTGTGTGAAGTTAGTGAGCCAAATGGAGTTGTTCTCCCACAAGAACCTCTCGGCTGATCCTTCTTCAATATGCCCTTCACCAACATGCAATGTTTCCTTGATTGAATTAGCTCTCACACCAATATTTGCGTCTAGAGCCTTTGCATTGAGGGCTATCTGAAAACGGTTGTGGCGCTGAAGTTGCCTCTGAATGTGGAGTTGGTGGCATGTGAAACCCGCATGTGGAGCATTCATTTGTGTGGGATGCTCTACCAGGTTCATTCCTAGATAATGCAGTGAAAGGGCACTAAGCATAGAGTGTGAAAACTGAGTTTCCTTGAGAGCTGCTTGGAAGCCTGATGGTGTGTGAAGTTAGTGAGCCAAATGGAGTTGTTCTCCCACAAGAACCACTCGGCTGATCCTTCTTCAATATGCCCTTCACCAACATGCAGTGTTTCCTTGATTGAATTAGCTCTCACACCAATATATGCATCTAGAGCCTTTGCATTGAGGGCTATCTGAAAACGGCTGTGGCGCTGAAGTTGCCTGTGAATGTGGAGTTGGTGGCATGTGAAACCCGCATGTGGAGCATTCGTTTCTGTGGGATGCTCTACCAGGTTCATTCCTAGATAATGCACTCAAAGGGCACTAAGCATAGAGTGTGAAAACTGAGTTTCCTTGAGAGCTGCTTGGAAGCCTGATGGTGTGTGAAATTAGTGAGCCAAATGAAGTTGTTCTCCCACAAGAACCACTTGGCTGATCCTTCTTCAATATGCCCTTCACCAACATGCAGTGTTTCCTTGATTGAATTAGCTCTCACACCAATATTTGTGTCTACTGCCTTTGCTTTGAGGGCTATCTGAAAACGGCTGTGGCGCTGAAGTTGCCTGTGAATGTGGAGTTGGTGGCATGTGAAACCCGCATGTGGAGCATTCGTTTGTGTGGGATGCTCACCAAGCTTCATTTCAGTCCTAGGTACTCAAAGGGCACTAAGCATAGAGTGTGGAAACTGAGTTTCCTTGAGAGCTGCTTGGAAGCCTGATGGTGTGTGAAGTTAGTGAGCCAAATGGAGTTGTTCTCCCACAAGAACCACTCGGCTGATCCTTCTTCAATATGCCCTTCACCAACATGCAGTGTTTCCTTGATTGAATTAGCTCTCACACCAATATTTGCGTCTAGAGCCTTTGCATTGAGGGCTATCTGAAAACGGCTGTGGCGCTGAAGTTGCCTGTGAATGTGGAGTTGGTGGCATGTGAAACCCGCATGTGGAGCATTCGTTTGTGTGGGATGCTCTACCAGGTTCATTCCTAGATAATGCACTCAAGGGCACTAAGCATAGAGTGTGAAAACTGAGTTTCCTTGAGAGCTGCTTGGAAGCCTGATGGTGTGTGAAGTTAGTGAGCCAAATGGAGTTGTTCTCCCACAAGAACCTCTCGGCTGATCCTTCTTCAATATGCCCTTCACCAACATGCAATGTTTCCTTGATTGAATTAGCTCTCACACCAATATTTGCGTCTAGAGCCTTTGCATTGAGGGCTATCTGAAAACGGTTGTGGCGCTGAAGTTGCCTCTGAATGTGGAGTTGGTGGCATGTGAAACCCGCATGTGGAGCATTCATTTGTGTGGATGCTCTACCAGGTTCATTCCTAGATAATGCAGTGAAAGGGCACTAAGCATAGAGTGTGAAAACTGAGTTTCCTTGAGAGCTGCTTGGAAGCCTGATGGTGTGTGAAGTTAGTGAGCCAAATGGAGTTGTTCTCCCACAAGAACCACTCGGCTGATCCTTCTTCAATATGCCCTTCACCAACATGCAGTGTTTCCTTGATTGAATTAGCTCTCACACCAATATATGCATCTAGAGCCTTTGCATTGAGGGCTATCTGAAAACGGCTGTGGCGCTGAAGTTGCCTGTGAATGTGGAGTTGGTGGCATGTGAAACCCGCATGTGGAGCATTCGTTTCTGTGGGATGCTCTACCAGGTTCATTCCTAGATAATGCACTCAAAGGGCACTAAGCATAGAGTGTGAAAACTGAGTTTCCTTGAGAGCTGCTTGGAAGCCTGATGGTGTGTGAAATTAGTGAGCCAAATGAAGTTGTTCTCCCACAAGAACCACTTGGCTGATCCTTCTTCAATATGCCCTTCACCAACATGCAGTGTTTCCTTGATTGAATTAGCTCTCACACCAATATTTGTGTCTACTGCCTTTGCTTTGAGGGCTATCTGAAAACGGCTGTGGCGCTGAAGTTGCCTGTGAATGTGGAGTTGGTGGCATGTGAAACCCGCATGTGGAGCATTCGTTTGTGTGGGATGCTCACCAAGCTTCATTTCAGTCCTAGGTACTCAAAGGGCACTAAGCATAGAGTGTGGAAACTGAGTTTCCTTGAGAGCTGCTTGGAAGCCTGATGGTGTGTGAAGTTAGTGAGCCAAATGGAGTTGTTCTCCCACAAGAACCACTCGGCTGATCCTTCTTCAATATGCCCTTCACCAACATGCAGTGTTTCCTTGATTGAATTAGCTCTCACACCAATATTTGCGTCTAGAGCCTTTGCATTGAGGGCTATCTGAAACGGCTGTGGCGCTGAAGTTGCCTGTGAATGTGGAGTTGGTGGCATGTGAAACCCGCATGTGGAGCATTCGTTTGTGTGGGATGCTCTACCAGGTTCATTCCTAGATAATGCACTCAAAGGGCACTAAGCATAGAGTGTGAAAACTGAGTTTCCTTGAGAGCTGCTTGGAAGCCTGATGGTGTGTGAAGTTAGTGAGCCAAATGGAGTTGTTCTCCCACAAGAACCACTCGGCTGATCTTTCTTCAATATGCCCTTCACCAACATGCAGTGTTTCCTTGATTGAATTAGCTCTCACACCAATATTTGCGTCTAGAGCCTTTGCATTGAGGGCTATCTGAAAACGGCTGTGGCGCTGAAGTTTCCTGAGAATGTGGAGTTGGTGGCATGTGAAACCCGCATGTGGAGCATTCGTTTGTGTGGGATGCTCTACCAGGTTCATTCCTAGATAATGCACTCAAAGGGCACTAAGCATAGAGTGTGAAAACTGAGTTTCCTTGAGAGCTGCTTGGAAGCCTGATGGTGTGTGAAGTTAGTGAGCCAAATGAGTTGTTCTCCCACAAGAACCACTCGGCTGATCCTTCTTCAATATGCCCTTCACCAACATGCAGTGTTTCCTTGTTTGAATTAGCTCTCACACCAATATTTGCATCTAAAGCCTTTGCATTGAGGGCTATCTGAAAACGGCTGTGGCGCTGAAGTTGCCTGTGAATGTGGAGTTGGTGGCATGTGAAACCCGCATGTGGAGCATTCGTTTGTGTGAGATGCTCACCAAGCTTCATTTCAGTCATAAAAGACACTCAAAGGGCACTAAGCATAGAGTGTGAAAACTGAGTTTCCTTGAGAGCTGCTTGGAAGCCTGATGGTGTGTGAAGTTAGTGAGCCAAATGGAGTTGTTCTCCCACAAGAACCACTCAGCTGATCCTTCTTCAATATGCCCTTCACCAACATGCAGTGTTCCTTGATTGAATTAGCTCTCACACCAATATTTGCATCTAAAGCCTTTGCATTGAGGGCTATCTGAAAACGGCTGTGGCGCTGAAGTTGCCTGTGAATGTGGAGTTGGTGGCATGTGAAACCCGCATGTGGAGCATTCGTTTGTGTGGGATGCTCACCAAGCTTCAATTCAGTCATAGACACTCAAAGGGCACTAAGCATAGAGTGTGAAAACTGAGTTTCCTTGAGAGCTGCTTGGAAGCCTGATGGTGTGTGAAGTTAGTGAGCCAAATGGAGTTGTTCTCCCACAAGAACCACTCGGCTGATCCTTCTTCAATATGCCCTTCACCAACATGCAGTGTTTCCTTGATTGAATTAGCTCTCACACCAATATTTGTGTCTAGAGCCTTGCATTGATTGCTATCTGAAAACGGCTGTGGCGTTGAAGTTGCCTGAGAATGTGGAGTTGGTGGCATGTGAAACCCGCATGTGGAGCATTCGTTTGTGTGGGATGCTCTACCAGGTTCATTCCTAGATAATGCACTCAAAGGGCACTAAGCATAGAGTGTGAAAACTGAGTTTCCTTGAGAGCTGCTTGGAAGCCTGATGGTGTGTGAAGTTAGTGAGCCAAATAGAGTTGTTCTCCCACAAGAACGACTCGGGTGATCCTTCTTCAATATGCCCTTCACCAACATGCAGTGTTTCCTTGATTGAATTAGCTCTCACACCAATATTTGCGTCTAGAGTCTTTGCCTTGAGGGCTATCTGAAAACGGCTGTGGCGCTGAAGTTGCCTGTGAATGTGGAGTTGGTGGCATGTGAAACCCGCATGTGGAGCATTCGTTTGTGTGGGATGCTCTACCAGGTTCATTCTTAGATAATGCACTCAAAGGGCACTAAGCATAGAGTGTGAAAACTGAGTTTCCTTGAGAGCTGCTTGGAAGCCTGATGGTGTGTGAAGTTAGTGAGCCAAATGGAGTTGTTCTCCCACAAGAACCACTCGGCTGATCCTTCTTCAATATGCCCTTCACCAACATGCAGTGTTTCCTTGATTGAATTAGCTCTCACACCAATATTTGGCGTCTAGAGCCTTTGCATTGAGGGCTATCTGAAACGGCTGTGGCGCTGAAGTTGCCTGTGAATGTGGAGTTGGTGGCATGTGAAACCCGCATGTGGAGCATTCGTTTGTGTGGGATGCTCTACCAGGTTCATTCCTAGATAATGCACTCAAAGGGCACTAAGCATAGAGTGTGAAAACTGAGTTTCCTTGAGAGCTGCTTGGAAGCCTGATGGTGTGTGAAGTTAGTGAGCCAAATGGAGTTGTTCTCCCACAAGAACCACTCGGCTGATCCTTCTTCAATATGCCCTTCACCAACATGCAGTGTTTCCTTGTTTGAATTAGCTCTCACACCAATATTTGAGTCTAGAGCCTTTGCATTGAGGGCTATCTGAAAACGGCTGTGGCGCTGAAGTTGCCTGTCAATGTGGAGTTGGTGGCATGTTGAAACCCGCATGTGGAGCATTCGTTTGTGTGGGATGTTCTACCAGGTTCATTCCTAGATAATGCACTCAAAGGGCACTAAGCATAGAGTGTGAAACTGAGTTTCCTTGAGAGCTGCTTGGAAGCCTGATGGTGTGTGAAGTTAGTGAGCCAAATGGAGTTATTCTCCCACAAGAACCACTCGGCTGATCCTTCTTCAATATGCCCTTCACCAACATGCAGTGTTTCCTTGATTGAATTAGCTCTCACACCAATATTTGTGTCTAGTGCCTTTGCATTGAGGGCTATCTGAAAACGGCTGTGGCGCTGAAGTTGCGTGAGAATGTGGAGTTGGTGGCATGTGAAACCCGCATGTGGAGCATTCGTTTGTGTGGGATGCTCTACCAGGATCATTCCTAGATAATGCACTCAAAGGGCACTAAGCATAGAGTGTGAAAAATGAGTTTCCTTGAGAGCTGCTTGGAAGCCTGATGGTGTGTGAAGTTAGTGAGCCAAATGGAGCTGTTCTCCCACAAGAACCACTCGGCTGATCCTTCTTCAATATGCCCTTCACCAACATAGAGTGTTTCCTTGATTGAATTAGCTCTCATACCAATATTTGCGTCTAGAGCCTTTGCATTGAGGGCTATCTGAAAAAAGCTGTGGTGCTGAAGTTGCCTGTGAATGTGGAGTTGGTGGCATGTGAAACCCGCATGTGGAGCATTCGTTTGTGTGGGATGTTCTACCAGGTTCATTCCTAGATAATGCACTCAAAGGGCACTAAGCATAGAGTGTGAAAACTGAGTTTCCTTGAGAGCTGCTTGTAAGCCTGAAGGTGTGTGAAGTTAGTGAGCAAATGGAGTTGTTCTCCCACAAGAACCACTCGGCTGATCCTTCTTCAATATGCCCTTCACCAACATGCAGTGTTTCCTTGATTGAATTAGCTCTCACACCAATATTTGCGTCTAGAGCCTTTGCATTGAGGGCTATCTGAAAACGGCTGTGGCGCTGAAGTTGCCTGTGAATGTGGAGTTGGTGGCATGTGAAACCCGCATGTGGAGCATTCGTTTGTGTGGGATGCTCTACCAGGTTCATTCCTAGATAATGCACTCAAAGGGCACTAAGCATAGAGTGTGAAAACTGAGTTTCCTTGAGAGCTGCTTGGAAGCCTGATGGTGTGTGAAGTTAGTGAGCCAAATGGAA